>NC_056726.1:712558076-712580576 GCF_019279795.1 Protopterus annectens
ATATATATATATATATATATATATATATGTATATATATATATATATATCTGTATATATATATATATATATATATATATATATATATATATCTATATATATATATATATATATATATATATATATATATATATATATATATATATATATACACATATAGATGTAGACATATATATCTATAGACGTATGCATATGTATGTATGTTTATATATAAATATATATATATATATATATATATATATATATATATATATATATATATATATATATATATATATATCTACAGATATAGATATGTATATATCTATTTAGATATTAATATATGTACACACACACACATACATCTACATGTTTAAATACATTTCCTGTACTGCTGAATGACTGGGCTGGATGATATGGTTATGAAAACATCAGGGTTACATATATCTAACATGGCTTAGAGGTAAATCCCTTTTTCTTTAGAGTGCAGGGTCCTTGGTTCCATCCTTGCAGAGGCTGTTGATTTTGTTGCTGGGCAGAACAAGGGCCATTGGATACAGGGTTATTAAGGCACTTTTAAGCAGTTGTAAGTGGGTTTGCATGGGTTTGCTCGGAGCTAAGCACTGCTTACTTCTGGTTACAGTTTCTTATACTGATTTAACTTCTCAATTGCTTAACCTGTGTGGGCATTGCTTACCCCTGTGCAAACAAGCTTAAACCCACTTACTGCTGCTTAAAAGTGCTTCCTCCCACATACTTCCATGCTAATTTCTTTAAAAGAAAAGAAAAAAGGGTTGATAGGAAAGTGTTGAAAAAGGGGCACAAAGAGGGAAAGACAGTAAGGAAAATAGCTAGGGTTGTGCAGGAAGGGTGTAGGGAAGTTCCATAGCTTCTACAGCAACAACTGTGCATATACACTGAATTTGGAGGCAGATTTGGACACTCAAACCCCTGAGAGAGGGGTGAGGACAACCATAAAATGTTGTGATGCCAATTAGACCAGATTACATGTCCAGTGGACATGTGTGTGAAGTGGACAGCTATGTATGGGGCGAAATATTTTTTTAGGAACAAATTGCTCTTTTTTTTCAGGTGAGAGTGGAATGTTGGGGAGGGATAGTAGGTATATTTGGGGAGATCGGTTGGGTAGATTAACAGACAAGACAAACAAGATGCATACAGGGGTGGATATGACACATGTGGGTGGTAAACACCTTGATGTGGAGGTGTGTTGGGAAATTGAAAGCTCATGAGCCTCCTAGTCGATACAGTGGGAATGAGATCCCCGCCCATGGGTGCCACTATTTCACCTTCACTCCCTCAAAGGTTCCTGTGCTGGAGGCTGAGTCGGAGAGCCAGGCTGACTCTCTAGTCATGTCACACAGCCCTCAAGCTGGCGTAGAAGATCTCCAAACTACTGATTGAGCTCTCTACGCACCACGACCCAGACCTGGTGACGGGTGACAACTTCCTGTCCGTGCCTGCTCCTGGGGGGGGCAAGCCCTATCCCCTGAGGCAGTTCCACCCAAAGGTGATGCAGGACCAAGGGACAAGGAGGTCCCAGGTTGGGCCCCAGATGTGCTGGTGCCCACTGCCACTGCCAGCTGAGGTGGGACAGGTGGGGCCATTGGGACCCACATTCTCATATGTGCTATGGTGTTTATTGTGTATCAACATATGTGGGCTAGTAATAGTCAATGCATTCCAGGGTTAGGTATAGCAGCATGCATAGATATTCCCATTAACTCAGACACCAGATACAGAACACTTGCATAGCAAATGGAACGCATGCATATATGGGACCACAGTGGTAATAACAACAGCATGCAGGTACATTGATGGCACCATGCCACCATTGTTGGAGTAATTCAACATAGCACATGCATGGAAACAGATTTAAATAATTATCAACCAACAGGACATATGTCCCAAAAGAACAGTGATGTCATCACATACTAGTTGAGGTTGTTATTTAATTTATTGTTGGAGATATGGGGGGTGGAGAAAGATGTCAATTAACAACTAGTATATTCCTGTAGTTCGCATTACTTTCCTAGTAAGTGCTGTTATCTGTACCTTACAAGTGTTACTACACTACCCTATTGGCTTAGTCTAGGCATTGATATGGCTGTCGTCATCTTTATACATGAACTGGTTTTACCTGCAGTATACACCTCTTACCTGGCATACCTGTGGAGGAAATGTTAGTTAACACTAACTGTTACTACACATACTCCCAGATTCCAGGTTGATGTGCACATACCTGTCCTTCTCTTTCTGCACAGACTCTGGCCATGTCTTGACCACATGCAGGTGAACCGGGACATATCTAGACTATTGCCCTCTTCAATTAGTGATTTACAACACTCTTATACAGGCTTTCCTACACAGTTATATTATGTAGCACAGTGTGGATGACAGTGATCAGTGATACTTACTTGTTCAGAGCAACTGCAATGCTCACAATTCCATACAATACCAGAGTAAACAGTACCAGTACAGGGTATCAAGCTTTTTATTTCCTGGCACAGTGTTCGTATCCAACGTACCTGTGGGAACAAAGTTTGTTAGCACTACCTGGATGTTGCCACACAAAGTACCAGATTACACATTAGTATTATGCACATACATCTCACTCTGTTACTGTACACACTATGGTCACATCTTGACAACATAGGTTCATAGGTTGGTACTGGGCTATCTGCCTGTAAAAGGAAAAAACTTCAAAGACCAATGCACGTTAGGTTCAAGCAAGGCACCCTTTATTACTTGCAGCAAGGAGACAAAGCATGTAGGCACAAGATTTGTCTAGCTCTTTGGTGATCAGTATGTTATTCTTATACAGTTCTCTTCATGTCACACAGAAAATGTTACTATTCTGTTGCTGACATAGTTAGACACAGCTTTCTGTATGTTCTACAGAAAATGTTACCAGACTTATTGCTGACTTGGTTAGATTATTTGCTGTCTTGCAAAACATTTTGAGAAAAACAACCTGGCCGTGGGCTTATTTTAGCCCACCTTAACTTTTCAATTCTTCAGTTGTACAGTTCTAATATTTGTGTTACATTTTGTCTAGATTCAAGGTACATTTCTAGCTTTAGTACAAGTACTGCTGACTATGGTTTAAACTTTCAAGCATCTATTGTTTTCTTTATCAAAGCTTCTAGCAGCTGCATACTTTCTCATGGCATAAGCAGAAATGAAATATCTCTTTGTTAAGTTTCATGATATTAGCAGAAATGAAAAATCTCTTATTTTCATGACATTAGCAGAAATGAAATGTCTCTTGTTAAGTTTTTAATAGCTGTGCAGATTCATGCAGTGTGAACAGAATAAATGTATTAACACTTTTAAACCTCGAATGCACTAAGCATGCATATTACTATTATATATTTTTCTAACATTGCCCGAAGGCATATATTAGCCCAGCCACATTGTGCGGTATTCACCTCCCCTTTAGTAGTTCCCTAAACCCTTGTACTAGCAGCTAGTACCCTTGGCCCCTATCTAGTAGTGCTGTTGGTGTGATCCCCGGTGTGAACCTTCTGTTACCCATCTACTCATCAAGGTTCCTCTTGGAGAGTGATAGTGAGGGGCTCTGTCTTATGTGGATCAGGACCCTGTTCCATAGTAAGGGAAGTCTCTGCAAAGGGAATCTATCCCTCCAGCATGTTCTATTCATTGTTGTGATGGGGTTTATATCCCTAGAGCATGTAGCTCGAGTAGATTTGGTTTTGCTAAGATGGAGCATGTTCAACAATTCTGGGTTGGACATGGCTCTTTACGTTAGACAGAGATCGCCTCTGAGAAAGCAGTATGCAACAGAGAACAGTATTAGCTTTTTCAATCGTGCTGCATAGGGCAACTGTTTGAGGCCTGTAATCCTCTTGGTTAGGTACCTCTGTGGTCTCTCCAGCTGCTGGAGATGTCTAGCCAGGTACATTCCAATTGGTGCATTGTACTCAATAATGGATCTGATGAGGGAAGAGTAGAGGGGCACCATTACATTAGACCTTGATGCGAACCCTTTCATGATCAGATGGGTCACATAGGATTTTCTAACCACTTTGGCAACATGGTTATCAAAGGAAAGCTGACTATCTACTTGGGTCCCTAGATCCCTTATTTCTTCTTCAGATTTCAGGGGATTACCTCCTTTGTTGTAGTTTGTGGGTACTCTGTTTTTTTCCAAAGGGGATTACTATGCATTTTTTTTGCATTTAGCTTGAGACCATGGCTTTGACACCATGCATCAGTCTCATTTAGGCCCTTCTGGAGGATCTCCATGTCAGCCGGAGACTCTATTATAGCACCCAGTTTGCAGTTGTCTGCAAACTTAGTCAGCCACAGCCCTTCCGTGCTTGCCTGTACTTCTGAGAAGTATATGCCAAACAGGAGGGGCCCCAGGATAGAGCTCTGAAGCACACCACTCGTTACTGGTCTGGATTCGGACATAGATGCCGCTACTCTTACTTTATGGGATCTGTCTGAGAGCCAGTTTGTGATCCATCTTGTGACGTAAGGGTTTATGCCCAGGCTGGTGAGCTTATCAATAATACCTGAATGGGGAATGATGTCAAATGCTTTAGCAAGGTCAAGGTAAGCTGTTTGTACCTCCTTTCCCTTATCTATAGCCTGAGTAACTGTCTCAAAGAAATCCACCAGGTTCAGGAGGCATGATCTGCCCTTGACGAAGCCGAACTGTGTGGGGTCCAGCGACTGGAGGTTCCCAATCTCTCCATTTATGAGTTCCATAATGATTTGCTTCATAGCCTTACAGATCAGACTGGTCAGGCTTATTGGTCGGTAGTTCCCAGGGTCAGTTGTGGCCCACCCTTGTGTAGCGGGACCACCGTTACAGTGCACCATTCTATGGGCACATATTCTGTGGAGAGGCTGAGACTGAACAGGGTATTAAGATATAGGGTTGATTCCTTTTGGAGCTCGCGTATGACACAGCCTGGGACACCATCTGGTCCCATGGAGGCAGTGTTTTTAGCTTTAGATAGAGCCTTGTTAACCAAAGTATCAGTAATAATTGGACTTACACAATCCCCTGGAATGGTAATAGGCCCTGTAGGTGGTGAGGAGGGGAGGGAGAAATTTGCACTGGACCTGTCAGCCAAGATGTTGGCAATGTCAGAAGGGTCAGTGTATTTTGTTCCATTTTGTACTAGCTCAGAACAGACCTGAGCATTGCCATTTAGGTTTTTGACATAGCCATAGAAAGCCTTAAGGTTATCCTTGGCATCCTTGGCAACTTTCTTTTCAAAATTGGCTTTAGTTGACTTGATGAGGGTCCTCATTTTCTTACTAATGCTGATCAGGGATGATTTTTCTACTTGATATTTGGCCTTTTTTTGTATAAGTCTCCTCCTTTTATTGTAACGTTTGCCTATGGCCGGGGTCCACCAGACTGGTTTCTTCTTGCTTGAGGAAGGAGTCTTGGTTTTATTTGGGATAGCACGGTCCATGCAATCCTGAAGATGCATATAAAGTGCCTTGGTGTAGGATTCTGCATCCTGGATATCATTATTCTTCTTCAAGGGAATAGTGAAGCTTTCCACTTCGGATGCAAGTAGTTTGAAGTTTGCTTTGGAAAGGTTTTTGACTATGGTTTCTTTGACTGGGGGGAGGTGGAGGGGTGAGGATGTTCAGGGTTATCAGTTTGTCATCGGATCTGACCAAGGAGGGAGTGATAACGGTGTGTGGTACAATGGGAGCCCATATTTGTGATGATTAAATCCAATATGTTGTCCCCTCTAGTGGGGGAACATACTAGTTGTTCAAGGGCATTTGAATTTATAAATTCTATGAATCGCTGAGCATAGGAGTTGGAACATTGGTAGTTCAACCAGTCTATACTCTATTACTCTCATAACAGTTTTGGGAGTTGCTAGAGTGACAGGTTTGTTCTCATAGATATGTGACAATCAGTTGTATTCCCTGTTTGCTGCCTAAACATCTGGGATCATCCCACTGCCTTCCCAGGGGACAGGGTGACAGGCAGCAGATATGGGCCCATTTACTGGACATTCTGGTCTTATGTGTACAGTTGTGGGGTATGATTCTGTATGCAGCCTACTTCCACTCCCAAGATTCAGACCATGGCTGTGTCTGCTAAAACTAAAACACTGTCCATCACAGTTGTGTGTGCTTTATAGATATTGTTGTATATCTCCTGTTTGCTTTCTGTCTTATAATTCTCCTGTGGTTTTACATTCTGACCTTGTGTTACAACACTCTTATACAGGATTTCCTTGACAGTTATATTTTGTAGGACAGTGTGGGCAACAGTGATGAGTAATATCTTATTATTCAGAACAACTGCATCAGTCACAATGTCATACAATACCAAAGTAAACAGTATCAGTACAGGGCATCATTCTTTCATTTCTGGGCACAGTGTTCGTATCTGACAGACCTGTGGGAGCAAAGTTTGTTAGCATTACCTGAATTTGCCACACACAGTACCAGATTCCACATTACTATTATGCATATACATCTCACTCTGTTATTGTACACACTTTGGTCAAAGCTTGACAACATGGGGGTGTAAATGGGACATACGTGGCTTATTATTATCATACGATTTTGGGAAGTTGCTAGTGTGCCAGCTTTGTTCTTATAGATGTGTGTCAATCAGTAGTATTTCCTGCTTGCTGCCTATACATCCGGGATCATCCCACTGATTTCCCAGAGGGGCAGACAGCAGATATGGGCCACTTTATTGGACATCCTGGACATATCTGTATAATTGTGTGGTATGATTCTGTATGCATGCAAACTACTACTACTGCCAGGATTCAAACCATGGTTGTGTGTGCTAAAAATACAACAGTTCATGTCTAGTTGCATGTGCTATTTGGATTTTGTTGGTAGCCTTTTCACTGTTTTCTATGTGTCTCTCAGTTGTACTAAATGACCTCTGGGAATTACACCAGTCATATGCAGAGATTCCCACACATGTTATTTATGTTGCACAGTGTGGGTAACAGTTCTTAATACAACAGTACTATTAAGTGATTGCAAATCTACATTACCATATGATACTAGAATATACACATGCAGTCAGCAGTTAGACCTTTACTGTCAGGCTATTATGCTTTTATTTACATACAAACTATATGAGACTCTTCCTGCAATATTCCCTGGTGTATGCTGTACTTGCCGTAAACAATGCAGGTTTTATACTGGCAATTACCTAACTAATGCTTTTAGATTAATTTCCTATAACAGTACATGCAAGAGTATTACTGACCTGCCTCATGTCGCAACCTCTCCAGGTGACAGCCATGGGCTTCCTGGTTCGCAGCTCGCTCACTTGCCACTGTGAAGGACATAAGAGGAATATTTAGCTATACCTATCCATAATATACATGAGCTGGCAATTATTACACACATAGTGGAGTGATACTTACACACAGCTGGGACAGCCCCTGCCGTCTTAGCCTCTTGGATTCACTGCTCCAAGAGGTACTCCTTATGCCACTTCAGGTCGGCATAGTGATGCCTGACCTGCTCACCAGTTTAATGTATGCCAGTGGCACTGGTGAGGTCACAATTGAGATGGTCCCAGGCTTCTGCCTTATATTCGGAACCCTGGTACTGGCCCTGCAGCAGTCTCTGCTCATGGTCTTTGACAAGGAGTCCTGCCATGACTCTGGACTCCTGGATGCCCCAGCACTGTGCCTGGAAGCACTCTCCCTCTCCCTTTTCTGCCATGGTGCCAGCAAGGGGAAGCTACAACCAGTTATGAGATGTATTCCTGCCTGTTGAGTTTATGTAGGGCCAAATTCCCACACTTTGCCACGATTGGCCATTTTTGAAAAGGCTAAGCTATGGGCAAACCAGCTTACCTAAGGTTGGCATTGGATATACTACCGGACACATTGAGTTAGCTGGCCTAAACATTGCTTACACCTCCTAAGCTGACCTGTGCAATGCTTAGCATTGCTTAAATTTGACTTTGCATTATATTTGCTTTTTGGCATTGATTCATTATTCATTACATCTTATATATATGTCTGGTATCCATGATTCATGTGTACGTACACTGTATGGGGACGTTGTGTTTAGTAGGGGACTTCAACACTATTACATTTACACCTCACATCTGGGCATACTTCAGTACTCCAGTTCACATATTTCTGTTATGTAGTGGGTTATAGAACATGTAACTGTATACTGATTCCTTTCACATATTCAGTTTGCTTTTACTATAGTGAGGATTTGTTTGGTGATATCTCATTCCTGTGTACTGCTGTGATGGCTTGGTGGTTAACTATCATGACAATAGTGTGTGGGGTCCTGGGTTCAAGACCTGCAAGGCTGTTTATTTTGTTGCTGAGCAGAACAAGGAACATTGGATACAAAGTGATTAAGGCACTTTTAAGCAGTTGTAAGCGGATTTGCGTGGGTTTGTGCGAGAGTAAGTAATGCTAACCTCCGGTTAAATATGCTTACAGAGAGTTAACTTCAATATTGCTTAATATGTGTGCATTTTTACCTCCACAAAAACGGGCTTAAATCCACTTACTAGTACTTACATATGCTTACTACTGTTTAATAGTGCTTACACTTGCTTACTAGTGCTTACACCCACTTACAACTGCACTGATTTAGACAATAATGTCTAATGGTTCTTGGGAAGGTGGGGGATTTGTAAGCTGTATGGAGTTATCATTCATTACACATTTTACCTTCCATTTGTATCCATGATTCCTATGTACATATACTGTACATAGCACATGTGATTATCTGTGGAATTTGCAACAATATGACACAGACTCCTCTCATCCGCATTTAATGCAATACTCCAGTTTACAAATATATGTTATATAGTATGTTATGCAACTAAAATATTGGTCATAACATGATTTGACATGGAAAGTGCTGCAGTGGGACTTGAACCAGGAATGCCTGCTCATAAGGTGAATGATCTGCCCACTACACTGTTGCTATACTGCTTTGTTTACATATATCTTCCTTGTTATCCTCTTCAGCCATTTAAGCTGCATTAACCATAGCTAAGCAATGGGCAAACCCACACACCTGCGGTTAGCTTTAATTGGATTCATAAAAAAATGGTATGTTTATTTTCTTTGTATTTACTATTGCTGTTGTACACATGGGGGTATTTTGCTAGGGGTATGCAGACACCTCTGAGTGGTCTCACTCATTCTTTTGGCCTTTCTGCTGTTCTTCATTGTGGGGGCATGTATATTCTGAAAGTTCTGCTCTCAGACATGTCCCCTGCACTCTATCACACTCTTTGTAGGATTTGGAGCTCGGGTAGCATGTCTTCATTAATATGCATAGTGCATTGCCTTCCTGCTCCTAAATGTCTGCTTCCATGCAGGACTAAGCTAGCCCTGCACAGAAGATTAGTAAATCAGAGGGAATATTTTTAACAAATGAAGAAAGATTGCAAACAGAGAAAAGATGGGGAGGAAAGATAATCTGGAATTTGGGAAATGAGAGATGTTCTAGAAAAAACATATCCTGTAGAAAGACAGTAAAAATATAACATGTAACTTTAGCAAAATGGAAAGATTAACCATTGTGGATTTGAAATGAAAAGAAAAAGTATATATAATTATAATATAACATGTTTATATGAACTGTAAAGAAAGGGGAAACTTACTTCATCAGATTTTAGAATATGTAACAATAAATATAAATGTTATAATAACAGGAGACTTTGTGATTTAAGAGGCAAGTGTAAAAAGAAAGGAAATTATATAAGAAAAATGTTAGAAGTTATAAAAAAGGGGTATGTATAGAACTGAAATAGATTTCTTTACAGTATCAGAAGGTTTAGTTATAGAGGAAGGGAGGGGTGGTTGAAATAAGATTTTCTGATCATCTTGTAATATGTCTAGAGAGAAAAGAAAACAAGGAATATATAAAAATAGGCAAAGGAATAAAAAGGATAAATGAGTAAGTGTGAAATGTAGAAGGAAATAAATTAGTAATACAGTTATGGAAAGATTGTATTACTATGAGAACATTTTATAAAAATTGTTCTGAATGGTGGATGCTATTTAAGGAAAAATATAAAAATGTTTTTTCAGTGGCAATATGATGTGATAAAAATAGAAAACCAAAAATATTCAAAATATAATGATGTACTGGACGATTTAGAACATAAAGATAGAAAGCACTTTGACAAAGAAAAAGAATTGTAAAAAAGGAATCAAGAAAAAGTACAATAATTGTTATATAAGCAAAGATATTTTTGCAAAGAAAAAGAGAAGTATCAAGTTACTTCATCAAATTAGTAAATAAAATTGTAGTGTTGTGAGAGAAATAAAAATGTAAAAGGAGAAACAGAAAGAACTCCAGAAAATATTATGAATACTGTAGTACAGTATGTACAAGAAATGTGCAAAGAAAAAAGGTAGTGAAAAAACATAGAAAATAAAAAAAAAAGTTAACACAAAAAAGTGAATAAAGATTTTGAAAAGGGAATTTCTTTAAATGAGCTAGATAAAGTATTAAGACATGTAAATATAGATTTGGCTGCAGGCCCAGATGGAATAGGATATGTAATGCATATAAATTTCAGGGTCTGGCAAAAAAAATATTTTTAAAGATTTTGAATGAATGGTTAAATGAAGGTATTAAGTGTAAAGAATTATGTAGTGGAATACTTAAATTCATATTTAAATTAATCTGGAAGAAGGAAGATAGAAGGGAATTATAAAATCTGGAGACCAATAGTATTGAATAATAAGGGTCCCTATTAAGTCAGCGTATCCACTAAATTGCAAATGCTGCTTAACACTTTTTTTGTGTTTTTTTTTTTTTTTTTAATGGATCAATGATTTTTCCCTGGGGAAAAAAATTGCTGATCTGTTTGTTCAACATTTTGTTTTTTCAGTGTTAGTGAGTCGATTATATAGCATTTGTAATGTAGTGGGTTTGCTTATATAATATAGTCCTGAATAATAATGATTATAAGATCTTTATGAAAATAATACAAAAGAGATTTGAAATTAAAATGGAAAATATTATGGAAGATGGCATATATACCATAAAGAATGAAGGTTGTCAAAAATTATTAATGATAGTTAGAGAGAGATTGTAGATGATATTATGAACAGAAAAGAAAAAGAAGAAGAAGCAAAAATCATAATTGGAGACCTTAATATTTGACACAACTGGACAAGAAATCTTATGGGCAATAATGAAATATAATGATAATATAGTTGAGAAAGTTAGGAAATTATGTATGTCAGTGTATAGTAATAATAAAGTAAAACAAAATACTTGTAAATGGTTAGTTTTATCCAAGAAGAACATATGAAGAATGGTATAAGACAGGAATGTCCAATGAGTTGTATACTTTTTGCATTACTTATGAATGTGATAGTATGTGAAATTAATTACAAAATGAAGGAGGTGGCGTATATAAAACCTGAAGAGTTAAAAATTCCAATTCTGTTAACATATGCAGATTGCTTTATAATAATTGCAAACAAATTATAAAATAGTTTATAATTTGCACAGATTAGCATTTAGAGATGATAGGGATGGTTTTAAATAAAAGCAAAAGTAAAGGTTTAGGTGATGTATAAAGAGCGGGGTATATATTTTACAATGAATGACATTTCTGTGTTAGGCATAAAATTTGGTTATAAAGTAGAATTCAATGGGAAAAACAATAGAAGAAATAAAGCAAAAATGTCTTTTCTGGAGAATGTATAAATTATCTTTGAGAAAAAAAGCTTATTTGATAAAGTAAGTAACGATGGATAAAATAGCATACTTAGCAAGTGTATTCTTGTTGACAACAGTATTTGAAAAGGAATTGTTGCAGGTAATTTTTTCATTTATATGTCATTCTACATTAAACCCAGTAAAAAGAAGAGTTCTGTATGTAAATAAATAGAAGGTTTAGTGTTAATTATCCTAGTGGTATACAGTCCTTCTTTAAATTTGTACAAAGTGTTAAAGTGGATAAATGAAAAAGATGATGAAATAGTAGTAAAATTGTATAAATGTAAGTATGAGAAATTTATGGTAAAAAACAGCAACAGTATATAAATGAAGAAATGAAATGTTATTAAGAAAAATAGTTTTGTGGAAAATAAAAATTGATGATATAGAAAATGATAGAAAAGTATGGTGTGCTATATAAAACCATGGGAAAATCTAATAGATGAAAAAATTAAAGCTATAAAAATAAGAATCAAATGGTGTAACTCTAGCTATTGCTCGAAATATAATTACATTGAACTGGAAAAATAAGCAAGATCTTCCCCCAGATTCTACAAGCCTTGCATGGCATGCAGGATCAGTGCAGGAACTCCAGCAGGCAATATGTCTGCCGTGTGATCCAGGAATAGCCTGTAGGAGCATGCATGAGTGCTCCTGCAGTAATCCTGCATGGACTCAGCTCCTGTATGCAAATTACTCCATTAGCAGGAGAAATCCATGCAAATGAAGTGAATTTGTGATCCAGGAAGCTGGAAAGTGGCAGGGCAGGACTAGTGTAATCTGTAGAAATGTACTCCGCCAGTAACGGAGTACATTTCTGCAAATTCCAAAATCGAGCCGTGACAGCTCCAAATAAAGGGTGCATATCATTCAGGAAACATGGCAATGGCCAAGTATAAGGCCATTGGCATTGCAAACAATGGAAAAAAAAAATCAACTTTTTTTTTTTTTTTTTAACTGATCTCAGCTGTTTAAGGGTAGGGCAGTGGAGTGCAAATGGGATCGGGGGGAAATACGAAAATAAACATAAAATAAGCATTCTAACTAAAATCACTATTCTGCCATTATAGTTAATGGCAGGCAGAAGACAACATGGCCAGTGAATAGTGGTTGCTAAGGGGGGAGGCTCAGTGTGAGACATGTAACTATGCATTAGCAGGCAATCCTATGCAAATGAGGGAAATGATAGTGAATCCCAGATTTTCCCAGCATGCTAGTCAGCTCCCAACAGTTTAAGAGCAGGAATAGCTTGGTGCAAACCTAGGAGTTAGCTGACATCATAGTGGGTGTGTCAGGCATACTGTAAATGGATTGGAGCCCTGTGGCTCAGGTTTGCTCCTAGCTTAGCACAGTTAGGCAAGGGGGTGTGTCTGAGTCTGCCTAGCACTCTTTACATTGCCTAAGCGGGTGTGCAAGCCTTGCACTGGGTTTCAAAGAAAAGAAAAAAAGCAAACCAGGAAATAGCAGCTCTGTGCACATTTGAGCACTGTGTTTGTGCGACACGCCACTGGGCTTAAACAGGAAGGCAATGGAAAGGGAAAACAGTAGTAGGAAGTTAATCAAGGAGAACTAGCATAGCTGGCAGGTAAAATGTATCAGAATCAGCCAATTACACAGGCAGCAGACCAGCCCAGCCCAGAACACTACTATAAACTATGCAAACACTTCCCCTCTGGTTTTTCCCATACTTTACACCAATGGTGTATACAAGCGGAGAACTTTTAACAAACAAAAATTACAAAATGATAGGGGCTGCAGCAGGCATCATACAACAACATGTGCAAGAGGCTGAGGGTGGTGAGGATGTGAATGCTGCCAACCAACCCACAGTGAGGAGACGGAGAAGAGTGTACAGACACAGGGTAACCTACCAGGGGCTACATGAGCTGGAGATAGTGGAGTGCTATAGGGTGGACAGGGACCCCCTACAGCAAATTGTTGAGTTGTGCTGGCCATACCTGACACACCGAACTGACAGAGGGGAACCCATCCCAGTGGATACCAAGGGATGTGTAGGCCTAGGAATACTAGCCACAGGTACCTCCCAAAGCTGAACTGGGGATATCATGGGGATCTCACAGGCATCAGCATCCAGAGTATTCCACCAGTTCCTGGATGCCATGTCAGCAAATGCCAGTGAGCACGTATATTTTTTCAACACCCGTGAGCTGTTGGCCAGCAATATGCATCTCTTCCACCAATTACCAGAATACCCTGAGGTAGTGGGTGCTATAGACTGCATGCACATATGCATCAAAGAACCACCCGGTGAGCAGGGTAGGATCTACATAAACCACAAGAGCCTCCCCTCCATCAACTGCCAGGTCATGTGCGATGCCCAGGGAATTATAATGAATGTGTGTGCTGGCTGTCCTGAAAGCTATCATGATTCCCACATCTGGCATCTGATGCAGCTGTACCAGAGATTTGCCAGTGGGGACATCCCTTACGGTCACCTAGTGGGGGATGCTGGTTACACACTGGAGCCATGGCTGATACCCATTGGAAATGCACACACCTGAACAAGAATGCCGTAATGAGGCACACTCACAGACCAGACTTATAATAGAGCATAAGTTTGGGATTCTCAAGTCACGGTTCTGGTTCCTGGACACATTCGGTGGAGCCTTGCAGTACTCACCAGCTACATGTACTCAAATTATTATGATATGTGCCATGCTACACAATATGATCCTGTGGAAACAGCTGCAGCAGGAACATCAGGGGGAAGGGCCACACAGCCCCCCACCAATGCCAAGGCCTGCACAGGCACAGAGTGACTTGGAGGAGGAACAACCTGAGCCTGACCCAGTAGGCAGATGGAGGCATGCCCAGTATGCCCTGGCCTTGGCAATGAGGCAATGCATAGCACATACACTGACACAGTAGGGACCCAGGGAATGACACCTCTCTCTGACTCGCACATACAATAAAAGGGATGCCAAACATGATATTACCTGTGCTCAACCATGTATAGGGAGTGTACTATGTGCATCCAACATAGGCAGCCCTCCAGCACCATCCTCAATACTGGCACACCCACAAGGTAAGTCAATCAACCTACCAATTGCCGAATGGACTAGAATGTGTCGTTACCTGTATCTGTGGTATGGATGTGAGCATGCAAGGGAATCGGGTGGCTGAATGGTATGCCAGCAGATCATAGAAACCCATAGTGGCACTATGACATCTGTAACAAATACTGGAGTCACCATAGTAGCCAATACTACAAAGGGTGACAAACCCACTGCAGGAAATGTGCTGGGCGACATGTGTGTCCATATGACTCAAACATGCCAGTCAGGGAGTTTCACATACCCAACAACAGTCTCAGCCAGCAGGACAGGTGTAGTCAAATACAAACAGAGCCTGTGCTATAGCCTCTGAATGATGCCTATAGGTAATCTCGCCTCAACGCCTACACAGACAGATTACAGCAGGTCAGGCAGTGGGATTTTAGTTCTGAAGGGTAGGAAGTCAGACACTAATATGTAGGGCAACCAAAGCTAAGACCTGTAGTACACTGATATGCCTCTAGTCACCATGATAGGTTAGAATACAGAATGAAATGGAGTACCTGACATACCAGTACAGTCATAGCAAATGTGTGCAAGTACCAGTTGTGCCCCCCATCCTATGTACACATGTAGAAACAGTAAGGTGTGCCCCCCCAATCATGTGTAGAAATATAGAAAGAGTAAGGTGTGCCCCCCAATCCTGTGTAGAAATGTAGCAATAGTCAGATGCACCCCCCCAATCCTGTGTAGAAATGCAGATGACAGGGACAAGCTCTCACAACTGCAGTGCAAAAGACAATCCCCACCAGTATAACACATGCTAGCAGTAAGCCATTGTAAATGTATTGTGGTAATATGTGTCACCATCTGAAAGACTGACATGGCATGGCTGTTGGGCTAGATATACAAGCAGTACACAGGGGAAAGTACCCCAGACATACAGTATATATTGTGTCACTGTGAAATGGAGACACCCTTGGAACTGTACATACAGGTATGCATCACAGTAACTGGACCTGTAGTAGGGGATACCGTTGATGTCTGACCGAACACTTGCCGATCACAAAGGAGGTAGGACTGATGTATTGGGAAGAAGCTGATGTACCTGCACATGCCAGCATAACTGGAATGCCCCATGCATATCCGTGTTTCAGATGCAAGTAGTGTCCATAGCACACATGCACCCATCTCACACAAACACCACCCACAGGCACCTCTCTGTTCATTCCCTGCTGTGGGGAATGGGTACAGTAAGACATCACCTGTATATGGCAATAGTGGAATAATGCAGTATGCAGTGCAGGTGTCCCATGCAGGTATGTCCGTAGCTGTAGGTATCAGCATCCACACCACCTGATCAAGACTGATAGAAGGTATTCGCATGAACACCTATCATACCTACCCTGTCACCCCAGGGGAATATACTGTATGGTGGTCTGGGACTGTAGGACTGACAGAATGCAATGGCCTACCACATCTGGCCTGCAGCAACACCAAATGCCTCACAGGCTTCTGCCAAAGCCTGTGTCTCACACGTACTGCCAATGCATGTTATGTCATGGACACCCAAATAACAACATAACACACTCCACATAAGCCATATGCAAGGCCATGTGGACAAACCCCAGTAACATGTCTACCATGTCCCACTGTATGAACTGTGGACCAACACTAACACACACCTGTGATGAAGTGATACCATTAGGGAAAGTATCAGAGAATATATGCATAATGTATGGAAGAGGTTAGAATAACAGAGGGGGTGGGAGCATGGGCAGCATAGAATGTGCAGGGTCTGACATTATCTCTGGCTGCAAACACATAAATGGGTGGCTACACACCTGCCCATATACCACAATAGAGTTAATACCCTGACCCATGGCCCCTGCCTCTGGCTAACCTGTGTGAATTTGTACAGCTGTAAGGCATTGCCACAGCAAGATAACCCATACTGTCATGTTGATGGGCGTACAGGTATGGGATCCTCTGCCAGCACTGTACCAAGGTGCTGAACCAGATACACAGACCCTGCACCAAGTGTCTACAGCTCCCCCTCTAGAATGGCATAACTTACCATGAATATGTAGGTGTCTGTCCACAATACTAGACACAGCTGCAGTCACCCTTGTCACCCAAGACATCACTGTTAGCAAGAATGTCCACCTGACAGTTCATGAGGACAGAAAATATCACTGTGTATAACAGTACACATATCTGAATATCACTGCTAACAGCAGTACCATGCAGCTGAAGCAGCACAGACACAATCACCTACAGTACACACTATCCCCTGCACAGTTTGTCCCCATATTGCCACATGATTGACGGATACCCTGCAGAAACAGTATGCTATGTGTAGGTGTACAACACAAAGGTCTGCACTGTAGTACAAACTACCTGGAATCAATCCACACATTCAATACAGAAAGGCATACTGGGTATGCTCGCACACAGAGAAATGAAGGCAATGTCAGACAACAACATACTGAAAGGTCATACTGGGCATGCTCACACAAACAAATGAAGCCCATGTCTGCAAACATCAGTGGACCATACATATCTGGCATTTGCAAATGCTAGTGCATACACTCCTCAGTATGTACCAGTTATGCCTTGCACACAGTGAATAGGAATACAGACACATATTCAAGGACAACACACTATAATAAGCCAAAAGTAGATGTACATAGCTGTGTGGAAGAGAGTGACTGTGTCAAGGAGCCATCCATTATGATGCCTGTCTCACCCAGCACACAACCAAATGGCTACAGCCACATGAGATGTAACTGTCAGTCACTGTAGTCATTAGCCAACAGTATCCATCAACATTACAGAATATGTGGTGCAAGTGCTAGCTGTGCAACATGACTATACAAGGAAGTGTGTGTGTGTGTGTGTGTGTGTGTGTGTGTGTGTGTGTGTGTGTGTGTGTGTGTGTGTGTGTGTGTGTGTGTGTGTGTTACTGTCTGTGTAGACAGCAATGCTTTTTAGGCTAGTCATACTAATTACAATTCAAATGCCCTACTTTGGCAATGCTGCTGATGTCATTCACTGTGAAATACACCTTTCAGACACCTGTAGCCCAGTCATCTTCATGGCACATATTATAACTGTCTACTGCTGTAGTGTGATAAACTAATCAGGTAGGAGTTCTATTCCCAGACATAGCAATTGTGTGGGTGTTTCTGTCTGCATACAGAGCATTGCTTTTTATGCTAGTCAGACTCACTACAATTCAAATGCCATACTTTGGCAAGGCTGCTAATGTCATACACTGTGAAATACACCTTTCGGAAAGTTGTAGCCCAGTAGTCTCCATGGTGTGTTCTATAACTGCATACTGCTGTAGTGTGATAAGCTAGTTAGGAAGGAGTTCTAATCCCAGACATAACAAGTGTGAGTGTGTGTGTGTGTGTGTGTGTGTGTGTGTGTGTGTGTGTGTGTGTGTGTGTGTGTGTGTGTGTGTGTGTGTGTGTGTGTGTTTCTGTCTGTATAGAGAGAAATGCAGTTACACTCACTACAATTCAAATGCCCTACTTTGGCAGTCCTGATGATGTCATTCACTGTGAAATACACCTTTGGGGAACAAGTCTCCAGTAATCCCTGTGGTGCGTCCTAAAACAGCTTCATGCTTTTGCATGATATAGAACTCTGGTAGGGTTCTGTTCCCACACATGGCAGTTGTGGATTTTCTTGTCTATGTCTGCATAGGGAGCAATGCATTTTAGGCTAGTCACACTCACTACAATTCAAATGCCCTACTTTGGCAATCCTGCTGATGTCATTCACTGTGAAATATACCTTTGGGGAAGGAGTACTCCAATAATCCCTGTGGTGTGTCCTAAAACAGCTTCATGCTTTAGTGTGATATAGAACTCTGGTAGGGTTCTGTTCCCACATATGGCAGTTGTGGATATTTTTGTGTATGTCTGTGTAGGAAGCAATGCATTTTAGGCTAGTCATACTCACTACAATTCAAATGCCCTACTTTGGCAATCCTGCTGATGTCATTCACTGTAAAATACACCTTTGAGAAAAGAATACTCCAGTAATCCCAGTGGCACATCCTATAACAGCATCATGCTGTAGTGTGATATAGAACTCTGATAGGGGTTCTATTCCCACACATGGCAGTTGTGAATGTTTTTGTGAGTCTATGTCTGTGTAGAGAGCAATACATTTTAGGCTAGTCACACTCACTACAATTCAAATGCCCTTCTGTGACAATCCTGCTGATGTCATTCACTGTGAAATACATCTTTGGGGAAAGAGTACTCCAGTAATCTGTGTGGTGCATCCTATAACTGTGTAGTGTTGTAGTGTAGTACACTAGTTAGGTAGGAGTTCTAATCTAAGACATGACAGGTGTGTGTGTGTGTGTGTGTGTGTGTGTGTGTGTGTGTGTGTGTGTGTGTGTGTGTGTGTGTGTGTGTGTGTGTGTGTATCTGTATTTATCATTCGTATTCTGTGAGGAGATGGATGTAAGTGTGTAACAACTGGACTCAATGTGGAGTGGGTTTTGCAATGTTCCTATATGTTGGCCCTAGTATACATCACAATGTCCACCATACATGGATAACAGATGTGAAATACCTGAGAGGTTGAGGTGCAAATCCATACCCCTACATGTGACATCAAGGCCAGGTGAACAAAATTAGCAACCCTTGTATTACCCAGAGAACACTCTCAACCCATGTCTCATATACACACACACACACACTTGCCTGGGCAACAGCTGCTATGTTGGTAGTACCCTGCATATTACCAACTAATGGTAACCATGGTGTGATTGCAGTGGGCTATAGAGGGCATGGCACCCTGTCCATCAGTCCAATAGGCACTTACATGCCAACAGTTCACCTTCCCTATGTTCCCCACTGGACACCAGCATCACCAGTGGTGCCATCAAATGTCACCCACAAAGGACACACCATGCCTAAAAACATGCCCTGCATGGACAGATGCTACTGACACCAGTGAATACTGGTATCATGCTATCAGTGTAGGTGCAGGGTCAACCTGCTGTCCATTAACAGTTCCCGCCACATGAGGACAGGACTGCCACATCTGATGATAACAATCTGTGTACACAACATGGGCCAGACACTCCAGCTACAGTTCCACATGTCACTGTACATGCATGTGGGAGTTGTGTACATCCCAGACACTGTCCATGTCATGGACTAAGGAACACATACATGGCAAGCAATGCACAGCATCGGCCACATGCAATAGTTACCCAGGTGACTGGATGGTAAATAAAATACCCACCTGTGTGGGCAAATCCAGACACTACAAACCCAAGCCACACTGCAGACCATTGTCATGTGGTCTGATGCCAAGGTATACCCATCACCTAGCCTTGTATAACTGTCTGTCACAGTTGACCACTACACACCCATGAATCAATGCACCCATGCATGTCCGTACTGGCACCCTGTGTCTGTGTGTGTGTGTTGTATGATGTCTACGACCCCATTCACACTCACTACAACCCATACTGGCATACTGAAGCATGCTGTCTGATGTCAGACACCTCCACATACCCTTTGCCCATATAAAATATGTATGACCCCTGTGGTACACGTGATACCTGCAAAGTACTGTGTTGTGGTAATCTCACTAGTGATGAGTTGTATTCCTGGCCCTGCCAAGTGTGCCAATGTGTGTGTGTCCCTGTGAGAGTGTGGCTGTGTTGACACTGACACCTTTTCATGGGGACAGCCATGTGTACTACACCTACCATATAGCTACCATATCACTGTTGCAGATGTCACTCATCATCACATATAAGTTTGGAGGGCTCCTCACCATGTAACCTATGTGGCGCATCTAATAACTGCATAGACATGTGATAACACTACATAGTCATCAGAGGTTTGATACCTTGTACTGGTAGGTGTGTGACACAAACATGCTTATGTTTTACTCTCCCATCCCTCCCTGATTTATCTTTGCCTCTGTCTGCCTCTTTCACTCCCTCTCTGGTGGATGTGGAGACTTACACCTGCTTTGCTTAGACAGTAGCATGTGTATTTTAAGTGATGCTTATGATCAGCTGATGGCTTCTGCACGAATTGCAGCCCTCCTCTAACTGATTGCATGTGGAACAGCAGTGGTGACATTCCCATAGCCAATTGCATGGTAACACACTCCAATATCTAGGAACATCATGTTGGTGTTGGGCATTTTCATTCACTGTGAACAGGAACTCAATCTGTTGTTTGGCAAACAGCATCACAGATGGATTGGGGATTTATCTCTAACAACATACACTGCGGAAACAGACCAACACACAGGAGGGGGATGTGCCTGACCTGACTACAGACTAAGTGCTGCTATACTGTATTTGGGTTAATTTTGGTTTAACAGGATGTGTGTGGATATGGCTGCCCTACATGTTTTAATACCTGTCATGTCAGTGCTATGTTTATGAGGAAACCCCCATCTGTAGGGTCATCAGCAGACTGGGCAGTGTGTGGTGCCTTTTGTTACATGTGTTACCCACAGAGCACCTATCTGTGTACTGCAGAAGGTAGTGTGAGGATTGCAGTCTGTAGATGGTGACAGCCATGAGAGTTACTGACTTCATATCCCTCATAGGACATATGTTGCAACAAACCCTGTTACAACAGTAAATGTATGAGGTTATCACAGCAACATATCAATAATCGCCCTGTGTTTGTGCCTTCAGCCACAACTCTGTCACCCTTTGTACATATGTCATGCAGTAAGAGGTGCATATGGGCTGCAGACCATATTTAGTGACACCATATCTGATAACAAGTCTGTGAGATATCAGACTGCTACACATGTTATGTATAGTAGGGGTTGTATTTGATGACATAACCTGGACATTATGTGGTTGTGTGTACAGTACTTAGGTCTGTGTACTTATGGTGATTGTCGACAGTGTGTGTATTGTTAATATGTACCTTGGCCTGTGTACAGACTGTGGTAGATGTCATTGCTCTTGGTCCTTGTCTATCTGATGTTACATGCTGCTCTACTGTATGTTACCCTATTGACTTACATGTTTGTAGGGCCCAACACATACATGTCCCATACCACAGAAAGGCATCGGACCAATCTGTGCAGTGGGCCAGTATATGTAGGGTTAGTGTGTGAGTGATACATGTGAGGATGGTGTTGAACAGATAGTCCATATACTGTAATAATATGGTAGCTTACCATATGTGGCTGTGGCTGTGGTCACATTGGTTGTGGTTATGCACTTTCACACAGGTGTCTGTTACTCTGTGCTGTGACATGCCTGTAGAGCCTGCTATATATGCAGGTACATGTGTATTCCCCCATAGAAAATGTTGGCCAGTGTTGAGCCAGTATGCCTGTAGCCTGCACAGTGCTTTGTTACATGCCTAGCAGCTTAGTGTACTTACCAGTGAGATGTCATGTCCAGATACTTGCCAGATGTACTGCTGCTGGGCCACCATAACAGTCATGTATGTCAGACAAAGCAGTGGGATGCAGAACAGATATATGTCAATAACTAGTGGGTAGTATGTGGCCATGGCACCTCTGTATCAGTGGTTATTATGTGTCAGGACAGACAGAGCTGTGTGAATGCATAACCTATAGGGGTAAATGTATACCAGTAGGTACATGTTATATCCATCTACATGGCTGTTAACATCCACATTGTCAGGCTTGGTCCACGTGTCTTGCATTAAGCAGCTCTGTGTATACCTCTGGACTATGCAGAGTGTGTCAGATGTCCACATATATTAGGCAATATCTCTGCTGTAGTCCACAGGAGCA
>NC_056726.1:712583076-712630576 GCF_019279795.1 Protopterus annectens
TGACTGAGTATAGCAGTGTTTACCTGTACTTGGGAATTCCATGAGTGCCTTCACAACCAATGCAACACACATTGTCATAGTCAGTTGTGGCTGCTGCTGTATGGGACATTCCATGTGCCTTGTTAAGCTCCCTCCCATATCAGCTACATGAGCTTTGCAGTACCAGCACAACAGTGTTTTACAAATGGGTTGATAGGCATGGGATACCCATTGTGTTCTGGCACGTGTGTGTAGTTGTGCATGTCCATATATCCGTAAGGGTACAGCATTCCAAGGCCGCATACTCCTATTACAATACCCATTGCCACACAGTTGTACAGATAGTGTTGTTGCTGCCCATAGGTGCGGCATGACAATGCAACACCCTACTATGTGTGTGGCATGTGCATTCGATGCATATCCCTGTAGTACTACTTTTGAGGTATACTATGGGTTGTATTGCAGTCGTGGCCAATGTGTGATGGTGGGTATGGCCGAGTGTCATCATGGGTTTCAGGGAGTACATTATCCACTGGGGGATGTGGGTGCTGTATGCACTGTCATTACACCAGGGTACACCCGGTATATGTTCCATGTACCATGTTATGGTTACCACTATCACCATCAACCATACAGGTAACTGATATCACAATCCGAGCCAGTTATGCATGTGCTGCATGCAGCCTACCTGTAACACATTGGACACATGATCAAGTTAGTTAGCAGCGATAGGCCCTGGTATCTCGGATGTGTGTCTGGCTGTTGATGGTATGTCACACTACGTATTGTCCATATACACCCATTACATCCCCCATTAGCATACTGTACATGTCTGGGGATGTTCTGCATATAGCATGTAACCTGGGACACACCTCACCCTAAATGCTGTGCGGTGTATGCAATGTAAGCCACACACTTCAGTATCACTACATAGCTAGGTAGGGGTCTAGTCCCAGTGTTGCCAAGTAAAAGCGTGTGTGTGTATGTGGATTGGTTTACATCAGGTTGCAGGGTATACATACCTCAGCTGGTCACCTGTCCATGTGGCACAGGCAATAACAATTTTAGTAACCTGTGACATGTGTTCAACTATACCCCAGATATGTCACAGTCATGGTGTCACCACAGTGCCTTTCCCCATTGTGAAATATGACTGCAGACCATCCTCATGCTGACACATGTACACCTACAACACAAATGGATAACATTATAGGGACTGCAATCAACCAGTGTTACTAATAGCTATATTGCATCATTGCTGGTGGCTACACTACCTGCCATTTATGCATTACACTTTACTCCTTACAACATGTTACACTGCAGTACTGTGGTGCACTGTAGTACAGTTACCATGTGCATCAGAACCATATGAGCCTGTCCCTGCATTGATGGTATGGATGACAGGGATGTGGCACAGGTATCATCATATGCACAGAGTGTGATGTTGGTTTGCCAGAGGCCGAGGGTGGGCCATACATTTGACACCATGTGTGTGGGTGAGGGATGTACTGTGGCAAGCTGGGCATGGTGATGTGGTTTGTGTAGGTAAGGGGTTGCCCTAGGTGTGTTTGTATAGTGTGTGGGTATGCATGCACACAGTTCTGCCATGTGGCTGCCCTATACAGGTGTTTATGGAAAGCTACCGACCATATCTGGCAGGGTGTGCAGTTCACTGCCTCCAGCCATGGACACGTTGTCTGTGGCTGCCAAGGGTTCCATGGGCGCATCCAGGTACAGACCTCAATGTGCTACTCTCACCTGACAGTGACAAATTCCACTGGTACTAGGTCCCTCCTGGGACTGGCCAGGACCTGTGCTCATGGCCTGCTGTGGTGTGGTGTGGTGTGAACAGAGCCCCCCTGCAGTGCCGGGGCTGGTACTGCCACTACAGGAGCCCCTTGGTGTCCTAGTACATCCATGTTGACTACCAGCTGTTGGCGTTGCTGGCCTACATCCACATGGCCATCGCAACACTCCCACCACACATTCAAGCACAGACAGACCATGGTCGATGAGGGCCATCATCTCACCAGACTGTCTATCCATGAACTCAGTTAATCCATGGATGGCACCAGCCAGCTCACGGGCATTGTCATTTGCAGATGTGAGAGCAGCCCTCTGCAGCCTCAGGCCATGTCTGTGGTAACATTCTATATCTGCCTGCACTGCCATGACAGCCTGGAACATGGTACCAGCTATGTCTCCTCTGCCAGGGGCATGATGTCCAGTGGCCCCACCACGAGCACCCTGGGACATCTGCCTATGTGGTGCCCTGCTGGACATCCAGCTATGCCTGCTACAACCGGACACAGTAGGCATGGTTACCACACTTTCCTGGGCACTGCCACTGAATGCCAGCTGTCCCTCCACTATGGCCACTGGTGATAGAGTGTGTGTATGCACTGAAACTGTGTGCAAGGTTGTGGTGGCTAAAAGGGGGATGTCAAATGTTGGCACAACATGACTATCATCATCTTCGGTGTCTGTATGGACACCGACATCAGATTCCATGCAGGAGGGACCCTGACCCACCTCACCACTGTGTGGGAAAACAATAAACACACTTTAAAACCTGTACAGCATTGCTTAACAGTACACACACACACACACACACACACACACACACACACACACACACACACACACACACACACACACACACAGACTTCCATAATACCTACCTGTTCATGGCTTTACAGACAGTCCCATGTATATGTCCATGTGGTTTCCCATCCTGCATCACACTTGTTAACATACACACATTGATACCACTCATTAACATATCAGTCCTCTAAATGCCTACACAAGTGGTCACAACACAAGGCCTGTTGGTACTTTACCTGCCTGACCTGTGTGTAGTGGTTTTACATGGCCTCAATTCTGTCATTTGGTATGCACCCTCTGTATGTCCGGACATCATGAGCATGGCCCCTATATGTGTGGGCTACTATTTTCTATTCATAATATCACACACTGGTGTGTCATGTGTCTGTAATGCTCAGTACATGCCAGATATGCTGCTCCTTCAGCCTACCATGTGACTACTGTAATATTTGGATACGCTCCCTGCTGTTGAGTAGTACTTCCCCAATACATCTGTAGGGCTGCATATGTGGTTGTAGGTGACCTCTCTGCTGAATGTGATATTAAGGGTGTACCTGGTGTCTACCTTCCCTCTGGATGCCTGTTCCATGCTACAGACCATATTATACTATTAGCTGTCCTGTGATTACACATGACAGGCATTCCTGGTGTGTAATGTGGCAGTCCATGTACATGTACTGCCCAATCCCAGAGGGAGGTACTGCTGTATGAACACCCTACAATCACACATGTGCATACATGGCCAGCCATACAAAAACACACACATGCACACAAGAATACTACATGCATCAATCTCCTTCCACTTCACCAGAGTGACCCTACAGACACACTGACTACCCACCAGGATGCACACACACATACAGGTGAGGTTGCACAATGAAAGTACACACAGTCCTCCTATTACCCCTCTGTCAGCATGCATAACATATGGTACCTGACAGCATGCAGTGCAGCTATAGTCAATCCATGCTGGCAACAGTTTACATGTGGTTGATGCATGTGTTGTGTCACTAGGTGAAGCCCCTTCTCCTGGATACCACTGCACCCATTAACATGGTATTTATGTGCACCTGTTCTGCACCCTGCCATGTACTGTGCACCCCACCTCACAGGTGTATGGCCCATTGCTGAATGTGTACTACTGTGTCAGTTATGTCAGCTTTAATGCTCACAGCCCCTATATTTTCCAGCAGCACATACCTGGTATGATATGTGGGCAGATGGCATTTGTGAATGCCTGATGTCTGATGCACAGCTCTCAACATCAGTGGACCATGTATGACCAATCCAATACTCTTATACTGACAACCTTCAGAGCATACCATGGCTAAGGGGTGTACACACTTTTATTGATTTGACCCACCCATCCTTGATCTGCCATGGGACCACATCACTGCATATCTTACCAGTGAGCCCGATATGTGACATATGTCCTGTACTTTCTCATGCAATGTCTACGGATTGTATTAGGTATGTGGCTGCTGATCACTATACATACACACCGTGTGGGCATATGTGTGCACACCCTTATCATGACGGTTTATTGCACCTCTTGTGTGTATTACAGCAGTCACTACTACTGGCAGAGTATACCGGCATGGGTCATCTGCAATTGCCAGTGTATGTTCAGTCTGCCCTGCACATGTCCCCCTACTCTGTATGATTGGAAGGTCTACTCATGTGCACATCCCTTGGTGTTCACACACTTCTGTCACTATTGTTGTGGGGGTAGGGTTACGTCTGCCACAGGTCCTGAGCCTGACTATGTGTGGATACTGCCATTCTTATCATCCTTAGGATCCCTGCTGCAGTGCACTGATGTATCATGCTGACACCCCCCTCCTTCAGCCTTTTTTGCAGATGCATGGCAAGTAAGCCCTACACATGTGTCACTTTGCAGTGTCCCATACACTGAACACCACATGTTACAGCCTAGTCCCAGCTGATAATGTGGACTACTGTAATGCCATATGCCATAGTGTATCTCTGCAGCAGTTGCCATTGCTATACAGGTATATATATATATTGGTGTTGCACTGTATATGGGTGTTGTTCCAAACATGTCCCTACTGTAGGCCATGTCTCCCACCATTATGTTACTCACTGTGGACACATTCTGCAATGACAGGATGTTAGTTATCATGCAGGTGTCTGACATACCCTTCCACTTCCCCATTATGGTTACCCCTGTGATGCCGTGCATTTTACAGCAACAATAAGTGCACATGTACAGCATGTATTCTGGGTAGGTGCGTTAGATGTGTGCATGGAATATACCATTTCCATTACATGCCCGGTTTGTTGGCAAGCATCTACATAAACCATACTCACCAGCTACAGGCTGCTGCCTTGGTGGTATCCCAGAGGGATCTACATAAGAGGGTGAGAGATGCAATGTCAGTGGCCACACCTGTGGCAGTGCTACAGGGTGGATGCAGTATTACAATACATCAATGGTACATTTCCACAATACTTCCACATCTGGGCATCTGTTTATCACTACTATGCAGCAGCACAATATATCTATGACATGTCAGATATGCATGATCAACCTGTATCGATGCAGATGTATACACAACAGTGGTCTACTGATGTGCCCTGTGTCCTTACCTGCACGCTCCTTAACTGGTGTGTGGGTGACACCCACCTCCACAAAGGTGTTCGGCGGTTGGAGGCTGGCCGGACAGGCAAATGCCATGAGGCTGGCCAGGAGCTCCTCCAATCGTGTCAGGGCAGATGTATGGCATGGCCCCCCTGTGGTGAGGTGATCCCCCCGGACTGTAGCAGCACACCAACAGGCATTGCGAAGCAGGTCAGTACAATGATGCCGGACCTGCTCATAGCTGCGGTTGTGCAGTCCAACATCATTGACCCTGTGGACTAGGTCATTCCACATGGCGGTCCACTCCTGCTGGTCATGGGCAGCCCTGCCAAACAGCAGTGGGTAGTGCTGGATCAGGTATGTGATGAGTACTTCATTTTCAGCTGCCAAATAAGTAGGCAAACGTGCATGTGAAATCTTGGCTGAAAGGCATAAAGATGGAAATAGGTCTAAGCAACTCATACAGCAAGGTTAACACAGTTCATAATACACATCTCTGTCACCCCCCACCATATAAGCTACAACAAACTGTACACACAACTCATTAGGTATGGCTACAGCTTACCTACCAGTAAGACAGATACTGTATTGGACCACATTTTCTGCTATGTGATTGTAGCCATGTTCCCTGTGTTGACACTATCATTGCTGGCCTGTTACAGACTATTCACCTGCATGCCATTGTCAGGGCCACTGTGGTTCCATATATGCCTGTGGTATGGCTGTTTTATGATTGCTGCACATCTGACATTTTGTGTTTTTGAGGATATCTATGCATGCTGTTGGACATGTTCTGGTATTGTGTCGACTATTACTACCAACATACGTTTTATAACAGTGGCACAATAATATGTATATGTACTATTGGCCAGCAGAACCACCTCTCCAAACCCATCTGCTTATGTTACCTGGCCACATCACATGTGTGTCCCAACCTGGGGCCTCCTCATGTACTGGTCCAGCAATACCATCAGGTGGAACCAACCCAGGGGATGTTGTCCCCCCCCCTGGGGGCACACACAGACATATTCCTGTCCCCTGAGGTCAGGTCCAGGGTCTGTTCCATAACAGGCTCCACAGACACATGCGGGATGTGCTACATCACTCTGAGGCACCCAATACACATTCACAGGGCTGAGATGCACCTCCTACTCAGCCTTCAGACCAGTCAACTTCAGGACATGGACTGCTGGTGTGAGTAGCAGTGAGTGGGAGGCTTGTTCCCATTGTGCCCACATTGGGGCCCATGGGGCATCCACATCACAGGCCACACTCACCATCCAGGGTGTTTACCCACCACATGTGTCACATACCACCCCTGTAGACTGTCCTCTATATCTACCAACCCTGACCACCTCCACAACTATACTTGCCATACTTCCCCATATTCCCATTCCATACTTCACAGAGGGGCAATGTAGTCCCAACAAGTGATTAACATGTGACATACCCGTCCATGTTGCATACACTGCCAGCTGTAGATATCTGTGTGTATTGCTATGTGTGCTGTTGCCTCACACATAACATGCATCACTGTGGTAGTAATATAGGGAAGATGTATTTACATACATATATGTTTGTGTGTATATGTAGATGTGCATATAGGTATATATCTATATATGTGTAGATATATGCTATTTTGTATATCTGTGGTCATATATATGTCTACACATGGGTATCTGTATGTTTGTGGACATACATGTTGATATATATATATATATATATATATATATATATATATATATATATATATATATATATATATATATATGTGTACATATGTAAACATATGCATATCTATATGTGGGGTACATTCAGACATCAGGTCCACAATCTCACAACACCTTCCTGCACAGCTGCACTGTTCTGCCTTGCTACAACACAGACAGGTGCCACATATGGACACAGCCTTACATTAGTGGGGTATATGTAGGACCAGATTGCAGGTAACCCTATTACACACCTATGGTATTCTGCATGCTACATTACAAAGTAACCTGAGTATCCTGCAAGGTGTGGGCTGTGGGTCCCACATATCCATCATAATGGCATTACTTCCACCACCAGCTATTGACCACATAATATACAAACTTCCCATTACACAACACACACTATGATGGTTTACATCTTGTCAGTCAGTGCTGATCTATACAGTTGACGGCTATGGCCTTCTACCCACAGGGACAGACACTACTGTCCATAGCAGTTGTTTAGTTGAACACTATTACAACAACACCTGATGGCGCATATAAATCATTCCACATCATCTATCCCATTATTATGGACCAGGTACTACATTCAATTACATGCATATATAATTCACATACCTGTTGTGGGAATGATGTCTGTTCTGAATGGTTTGCTGGATGTTATAATAGTTTTTCTTTTCCTTTGGCTTTTATTTTGCCTATGCCTTAGGCTTTTTATTTTTATTTCTCTCTCTCTCTCTCTCTTTCTCTCTTGCAGCATGGCTTTTTTAGGTGATGCACATGATCAGGTGATGGCCTCTGCACAAATCAGTGTCCTCCACTTGCTACCTGCATGCAGCTTGCTGTGTAGTACTTGAAATTACCAATGTCATGGCAACCACCTACTATAAAGCCCTACATCATGGGGGCGTGGTTCCTTTACCTTTCCTATGTGATGGACATCCTTCCTGTGTGTGGGCATCAGTGTTACAGACAGCAGGTAGCAATACCTCTTACAGGAGAACCTGCACACTCAGGCCAGCTACATATTTGTAGGAGGTTCCAGAACTACCGACAGAGTGTGAGTAGAGTTGTTGTATGAATTGTATTGTACTGGTTTTACAAGGTTTGTGTGCACATACTAGTTTACCTTGTCTGTCTGCATAGCTCTCAACTGTGGGCCTATCCTCTTGATGGCCACGGGTGTGCCTATTATGTTTTGTCTGTCCACCACGCAGGTCTTGTGTCAGATATTTCACTGGCAGTGTGTGTGTTGAGTGCTAACATTACATGGCTACATCTATTTATGTTTCTAACTTCAAATCCCCGACTAAGGGTATGTTGCAGACTATCCTGTAACACCAGCAACTTGCTTAATGTATGACAACAGTTTTCCACATATGGGCCTGTGTTCCAGCCTCTGTCCTCCAGCTACATACCAGACTTTATACATATGATATGCTGTCAGGGGTTGTTCTGTAATGGGCTGTGAGTATGTCATGCTGCCATTCCTGCCATCACTCCACTGCTGTTGTATCCCCCACACATACAGTGGGGTTGGGGCCATATATCTGTGGGCTTCACCTACACAATACATGTGTGACCTTATGCATTCCTTATGCATTCCAGAGGCCAGTGTATGTAACAGTGGTATATGGCCCTGTATTATTGAGTCTGGGGGGGTGGGGGGTGGTGCACCATAATTAACCTTGGCTGTTACAACATGTGAGGGTATCAGGGGTAAGCTGCCTTACGGTATCTGGATGTACTTTACCATACCATTCACCTAAAATAAAATTAATTAAATAAATTGGGTAAATTCAGGCCTACTGCCTCCTGCCATACAGGCTGTTCTGTTTGTTAGTCTGCTTGTGATGGTGTCAGTTATGCCTTATTATATAACAGTTATATCCCATTGTGTCAAGTGAGGTCTTTACCCCCTAGGGATTGTGTACAGAGTGTAGATAGAGGCTGCTGAACTATACAGCTGCATTACTTACTGTTGATTGTTTGGTATCCTGTGGCTCAGTCTGTCTTTACTATTGTACTACTTGAAGGCCTCGGCCTGGACAGCAACATTTCATAGGTTCATAGGTTCATAGGTAGGTACTAGGATATCGGCCCTAGGGCCCATACAAGCCTAGCCAAAAAATGTACCCTGGCTTTTGCCACCCAAGAAAATTTGTAAACCTTTGCAGACTACTGTATTAGTATAACTGTTTCACAGTTGCATTACTCTGTTTATATGAATGTCAGTGTCTAAACAGCTATATGACATGGCATATACAACTGTAATAGTACACAAATAAAGCTTTCCCATTTATGCAAACCTGTGCGTGGTGTTATATCATTTGACCTCTCTGTGGGTGTATGTTGCAGGCAACGATTGTCATTTGTATGGGTGGCTCATACGGTGTCCAGTTGTTAAGATGGTAACTGCAGACATAGTGGCTGTTCCATATTATGTGCACCTTCTCCATATGTATCTTACTATACATATCTCTGAGTGTGTATGTGTAGTTACATATATATCTATATATATATATATATATATATATATATATATCTATATATATATATATATATATGTGTGTGTGTGTGTGTGTGTGTGTGTGTGTGTATATCTGTATCTGTATATATGTGTCTGTGTATATGTATCCTAGGGATGTTGATAGCTTCCACATTGTACATTCCCTATGGGAACCAGACTGTACTGCATGATATGTTACTGATACCAGCCTGACATCATACAGGTGGCATGGAGTACTGTTAACATCTTGTGCCCATGTCATATCAGGTCCTGGTTATGGGATCTGCAACAGTTGATAGTGTATTTCAGGACAGATGTGTTTGGCTGGGGGGGGGGGGGTATACCTATTCGTACAAGACGTATGTTGTTTGGGATTTCTCAACCTCATTAACGGTGCGATGTTTTTGTTATGTTCCCATTGTTATCTACAGATATATGTCCGCATATACCTATATAGATATATATATATCTGCTTACATATACATAACTTGCTGTATATATATATCTATATATATATATATATATATATATATATATATATATATATATATATAGACATATAGCTGTAGACATATATATCTATAGATGTATGCATTTGTATGTTTATATTTATATATATATATATATATATATATATATATATATATTTTTTTTTTTTTTTGTCTATATCTATATCTACATATATAGATATGTTTTATCTATTTAGATATTAATATACACACACACACACACACACACACACACACACACACACACACACACACACACACACACACACATGCATTTACATGTTGGAATACATTCCCTGTACTGTTGAATTACTGGGCTGAATGATATGTTTGCGAAAACATCAGGATTAGATATGCTTAGTGGTAAATTACTTTAGCTATGGTGTGCAGGGTTCTGGGTTTGAGCCTTGTAGAGACTGTTTATTTTATTGCTGGGCAGAACAAGGGCCACTGGATACAGAGTGATTAAGGCACTTATAAGCAGTTGTAAGCGGGTTTGTGCTGAGGTAAGCACTGCTAACATTTGGTTACAGTTTCTTATACTCAGTTATCTTCTAAATTGCTTAACAAGTGTAGGCATTGCTTACTCCCATGTAAACAGGCTAAACCTGCTTACTGCTGCTTAAAAGTGCTTACTTCTGCTTACCCCTGTGCTAATTTCTTTAAAAAAAATAATAAAGGGTTGATAGGAAAATGGTGAAAAGGGGACACAAAGAGGGAAAGACAGTAGGGAAAATAGCTAGGGATGTGTAGGAAGGGTGTGGGGAAGGTCCATAGCTGCCCATTTCTTCCACAGCAACTGCTTTGCAAATACACTGAATTTGGAGGTAGATTTGGACACTCAAACCCCTGGGAGAGGGGTGAGGACAACAATAATAAGTTGATGTCAATTAGACCAGATTACATGTTGCCAGTGGACACATGTGTGAAATGGACAGCTATGTATGGGGTGAGATTTTTTTTTGGGAACAGATTGCCCTTTTTATTTATTTTTTCAGGTGAGAATGGATTGTAGGGGAGGGATTGTAGGTATATTTGGGGAGGTAGATCTGGTAGGTTAACAGACAAGACAAACAAGATGCACACAGGGGCAGTATGTGACACATGTGGGGGGTAGACACCTTGATGGGGAGGGGTGTTGGGAAATCGGAAGCCTATGAGCCCCCTTGTGGAAACAGTGGGACTGAGGTCCCCACCCAAGGGCAGTCACCACTGCACCTTCACAGCCCCAAAGGTGGCTGTGCTGGGGGCTGAGTCATAGAGCCAGGTTGACCCTCTGGTTGTGACACGCGGCCCTTGAACTTGTGTAGCAGATCACCAAATTGCTGGTTGAGCTCGCTATGCACCACGACTCGGACCTGGTTACGGGTGACAGGTTCCTATCCATGCCCCTGCTCCCGGGGGGGTGAGCCCCATCCCCTGAGGTGGTTCCACCTGAAGGTGGTGCAGGACCAATGGACAGGTAGGCCCCAGACATGCTGATGCCCAGTGCCATAGCCAGCTGAGGTGGGACAGGAAGGTTCGCTGGGACCGGCCTTCCCAAACGTGCTATAGTGTTTCGATTTTATCATCAAATGTGGGTTAGTAATAGTGAGAACATTCCAGGGTTAGATATAACAGCATGCATAGATATTCCCATTAACCCAGACAACAGATACGGAACAGTTGCATAGCAGACAGAACACATACATATATGGGACCACAGTGGTAATATGAATAGCATGCAGGTACATTGATGGCACCATGCCACCAATGTTGGAATAATTCAATATAGCACATGCATGGGAACAATATCAAACAAAAGGACATTATCAGAACATTGGATTCATTACATACCGGTTGGGGTGGGTATGTTGTTTATTGTTGGAGATATGGTGCGGGAGAGAAAGATGTCAATTAACAACTAGTATATTCCTGTAGTCCACGTTTCTTTCCTAGTCACTGCTGTTATCTGTACCTTACAAGTCTTACTACACTACCCTATAGCCTAAGTTTGGACAGTGATATGGCTGTCATCATCGTTATACATGAACTGGTTTTACCTGCAGTATACACCTCTTACCTGGTATACCTGTGGAGAGAATGTTTGTTAACACTAACTGTTTCTACACATATTTCCAGATTCCAGATTGATGTTGTGCACATAGCTATCCAACTCTTTCTGCACAGACTCTGGCCATGTGTTGACCACATGCAGGTGTACTGGGACGTATCTAGACTATAGCCCTCTTCAAATTTTAGTGACATGACACACACATATACATGCTTTCCTACACAGTTATATTATGTAGCACAGTGTGAGTGACAGTGATCAGTGATACCTTATTATTAAGAGCAACTGCAACACTCACAATTCCATATAATACCAGAGTAAACAGTACCAGTACAGGGTGTCAAGCTTTATATTTCTTGGAGTGTTCGTATCCGACGTACCTGTGGGAGCAATGTTTGTTAGCACTACCTGAATGTTGCCACACAAAGTACCAGATTACACATTAGTATTATGCACATACATCTCACTCTGTTACTGTACACACTCTGGTCACAGCTTGACAACATGGGAGTGTAGATAGGACATACTTGGCTTATTACTCTCCTAACAGTTTCAGGAGTTGCTACAGTGACAGGTTTGTTCTCATAGATGTTTGACAATCACTTGTATTCCCTGTTTGCTGGGTAAACATCTGGGATCATCCCGTAGACTTACCAGGGGGACAGGCAGTGGATATGGGCCCATATACTGGACATTCTGGTCTTATCTGTACAGTTGTGGGGTATGATTCTGTATGCAGCATACTTCCACTCCATGGCTGTGTCTACTACAGCTTAAACACCGTCCATCAGAGTTGTGTGTGCTATATAGATATTGCTGTATATCTCCTATCTGCTTTCTGCCTTATAATTATCCTGTTCTTTTGCATTCTGACCTTGTATTGTAACACCCTTATACAGATTTCCTAGACAGTTATATTTTGTAGGACAGTGTGGGTGACAGTGATGAGTAATACCTCATTATTCAGAGCAACTGCATCAGTCACAATGCCATACAGTACCAATGTAAACAGTACCAGTACAGGGTATCATTCTTTTATTTCTGGGCACAGTGTTCGTATCTGACAGACCTGTGGGAGCAATGTTTGTTAGCACTACCTGAATGTTTCCACACACAGTACCAGATTCCACATTACTATTAAGCACATACATCTCACTCTGTTACTGTACACACTCTGGCCACAGCTTGACAAGATGGGAGTGTAAATGGGACATACGTGGCTTCTTAGTCTCATAAGGTTTTGGGGAGTTCCTAGTGTACCAGCTTTGTTCTCATAAATGTATGTCAATCAGTTGTATTTCCTGTTTACTGCCTATATGTCTGGGATCATCCCACTGATTTCCCAGGGGGACAGGTTGACAGGCAACAGATATGGGCTACTTTACTGGACACTCTGGACATATCTGTATAGTTGTGGGTATGATTTTGTATGCAGACTACTACCACTGACAGGTTTTGAACCATGGCTGCGTGTGGTAAAAATACAAGAGTTCACATCTCAGTTGCATGTGTTATTCAGGTTTTGTTGTCTGCCTTTTCCCTGTTTTCTGTCTATGTGGCTCTCAGTTGTACTAAATGGCCTCTGGGGATTACACCAGTCATATATAGGCATTCCTACACATTCTATTTTTGGTGGATGGTGTGGGTAACAGTGCTTAATACAACAGTACTATTATGTAAATGCAAATCTACATTACCATATGATACCAGAGTATACACATGCAGTCCAGCAGTTAGACCTTTATTGTCAGTCTATTACACTTTTATTTACATACATACTATGTGAGTCTCTTCCTGCCATATTCTCTGGTCCAAAACACAAAAGGTGGGGGTGTATCCATATTCATCAAGGATACACACACCTCCAGGTTTGTGGCACAACACAATGCCTCAGAGATCAACCATGTGCAACTAACAATGGGCAAAACTGCAATTTAAATTGTAGCTTGCTACAGATCACCCACCATGACCCAGGGCCACCATTCCACGTTTCTGGAGACACTGGAAAATATGAAGGTCCTACTAAACACACTAATATTGGGTGATTTCAATTACCCAAACATTAACTGGGAGAACTACTCAAGTACTAACTCCCTTGCCCAACGCTTCCTGGAATTTGTAAACTCGAATGCCCTCGATAACTGGTCAACACCCCCACTAGAGGTGTCAACATATTGGACCTGGTCATCACCAACATGGACGACAGGTGTTCTACACCAGAGGTCAAACCCTCGCTGGTTAGATCAGACCATGGACTGATCCCTCTGGATATCCACATTCTGCCCCCACCCCCAATCAAGGAAACCACCATGAAAAACTTTTCAAAAGCAAACTTCACATTACTTAAGACTGATGTGGAAAGGTTCACAGCCTCCATGGTAAAGGACGCTGTCCAAGCTGCTAAATCCCTTACAAAGGCACTCTATGAGCACCTGCAACAATGCATGGATCATGCTATCCCAAGCAAACCCAAGACTCACTCCTCCAAGAAAAGGAAACCAGTCTGGTGGACCCCTGCCATAAACAAGCTATACAATAGAAGGAGGAAACTAGTGCAGAAAAGAGTAAATTCCCAAGAATGAAAGACATCCCTGATCAGAATTAGCAAGAAACTATGAACCCTCATAAAATCATCCAAGGCTAGCTTCAAAAGAAAAATTGCCAAGGACTCCAAAGATAACCACAAAGCGTTCTTTAGCTATGTCAAGAACCTAAGTAGAAACTCTCATATCTGCTCTGAGTTAGTGCAGAATGGCACAAAATACACTGAACTGACTAATATTGCCAATATTCTGGCAGACAGGTTTAGTGCAAACTTCACCCCCCTCTCACCCCCTAAAGGGCCCATAACCTTACCAGAAGAATGTACTGCCCCAGCAATCACTGACACACACATTAAAACAGCCCTATCCAAAGCCAAAAATACAGCTTCAATAGGACCAGATGGTGTCCCAGGCTGTGTCTTACATGGGGTCCAAAATGAACTAAACCCTCACCTAAATGCACTGTTCAAACTCAGCCCTCTTACAGGCTACGTACCCATAGAGTGGCACACAGCAACAGTTATCCCCCTCCACAAAGGTGGAGCCACAACGGACCCAGGGAACTATTGCTCTATAAGCCTGACTAGCTTGGGCTGCAAGGCTATGGAGCACATCATCATGGAACTCATTAACAGAGACATTGGGAACCTCCAAACACTGGACCCTACCCAGTTTGCCTTAGTCAAGGGCAGATCATGCCTCCTAAATCTGATGGACATCTTTGAGTCAGTTACCAAGGCTATAGATGAGGGAAAGGTGGTACACACAGCCTACCTTGACCTCGCAAAGGCTTTCAACATCATTCCCCATTCTGGTATTATAGACAAGCTCACCAGCCTGAACATAAACCCCTATGTCACAAGATGGGTTGCCAACTGGCTCACGGACAGAACCCACATGGTGAGAGTTGTGGGAGCTAGGTCCAACTCTAATCTGGTTACAAGTGGCATTCCACAGAGCTCAGTCCTAGGACCCCTCTTGTTCGGCATATACTTTTCAGAGGAACAGGCAAGCACAGGAGGACTATGGCTGACCAAGTTTGCAGATGATTGCAAACTAGGGGCTATCATTGACTCTCCAGCTGACAGACATCCTCCAAAAGGCTCTGACTGAGACGGATACCTGGTGTCAAAATCATGGCCTCAGGCTAAATGTCAAAAAGTGCATAGTCATCCCATTTGGAAAAAGAAAGTACCCACAAACTACCACATAGGTGGTAGTCCCCTAAATACGGAAGATGTAATAAGGGATCTGGGGACCCAAGTAGATAGTAATCTCTCCTTTGATAATCACATTGCCAAAGTGGTTAGAAAATCCTTCTGTGTGGTCATTGTGCCCCTCTACTCATCACTCATCAGACCCATCATAGAGTACAATGCCCCATTTGGTTTGTACCTTACAAGACATGTACAATAGCTGGAAAGACCACAGAAGTACCTCACAAGAGGATCACTGGCCTTAAACAGATGCCCTATGCAGCTCGACTAAAGAAACTCCAGCTGCATTTGGTTGCATACCACCTACTCAGAGGTGATCTCTGCCTGACATACAAAGCCATGCCCAACCCAGAATTGATGGACATGCTCCACCTAAAGAAAACCATATCCTCTTGAGCCACAGGCTCTAGGGATCTAAACCTCACCACAGCAATAAATAGGACGTGCTTGAGGAATAGATCCCTGTCCCAGAGACTTCACATGCTTTTGAACAAGATTCAAATCTACATTAGGCAGAGCTGCTCACTAACGCTCTTCAAGAGAATCCTTGACGAGTGGATGGGAAACAGAAAGTTTACCCCAGGGATCACATCAGTGGCTCTGCTGGACAGAGGCACAGGGAACTAATCTAAGGGGGCAGCGAAAGCCAACACATTCTGGCTAGGCTTATAAATGCCTTTGGGCAGATAGCCTAGTACCTACCTATGAACCTATGAACCTATTTACTTTAGTGAGGACTTGTTTGTTGATATCTCATTTGTTTATACGCTGTGATGGCTTGGTGGTTACCTACTGTAACAATAGTGTGTAGGGTCCTGGGTTCAAAACCTGCACGACTGTTTATTTTGTTTCTGGGCAGAACAAGGGCCGTTGGATACAGAGTGATTAAGGTACTTTTGAACAGTTGTAAGTGGGTTTGAGCAAGTTTGTGGGAGAGTAAGCACTGCTAACCTCTGGTTAATGATGCTTACAGAGACTTAGCTTCTAAATTGCTTAACCTGTGTGTGCATTGCTTACTCCCATGCAAATGGGCTTATACCTGCTTACTTAATGCTTACTACTGCTTAAACTTGCTTACTACTGCTTTATTCATTATGACACTGACACCTCACATGTGCATTTAATGCAGTACTCCACTTCACAAATATACATTATTTAGTGGGTTATGCAACAAAAATATTGGTCATAACTGGAATGCCTGATAAAATTTTGGGGGGCCCCAAATTCCCCCCCCCCGGGGGGAAAAAAACCCCCCTTTTTACCCCCCCCGGGCCCCCCCAAAAACCCCCCAAAGGGGCAAAAAAAGGGGGGGGGGGCCCGGGAAATTGCGGGGCCCCTTGGGGGGTTTTTGGGAAAAAACCCCCAACCCAGGGGGGGGGGCCCCCTTTTCCCCCTAAACCCCCTTAAAAAAAACCCCACCCAAAAAAAGGGGTTTAAAAAAACCCTTTTTTCCCCCCAAAAAAAATTAAAAAGGGGGCCCCCTTTAAAAGAATTTTGGGGGGGGGAAAAAAAACCCCCCAAAAAATTTTGGGGGAAAACCCAAAAAATTAACCCCCCAAAACAAAAAAATTTTTTGGGGGCCCCCCCCCCTTTTTTTGGGGCCCCAAAAATTTTTTTTTTTTTTGGGGGCCCAAAAAGGGGAAAAAAACCCAAAAAAAGGGGGGGGGAAAACCCCCCAAAAAAAATTTTTGGGGAAAAAGGGGGAAAATTTTGGGGGGTTTAAAAAAAAATTTTTTTTTAAAAAAAAACCCCCCCTTTTGGGGGGGGGGGTTTAAAAAATTTTAACCCCCAAAACCAACCCCCGGGGGGGTTTTTTTTTTAAAACAAAAAAAACCCCGTTTTTATTTCCAAAAAAAAGGGGGGTTTTTTAAAAAAAGGCAAAAAAAAAAGGGGGAAAGGGAATTTAAGGGTGGGGGGAAAAAAAGGGGGGGGTTTTTTTTTTTTTTGGGGAAAAAATTTTTTTTTCCCCCAAATTTAAAAAAAAACCCCCCCCCCCCCAAAAATTTTTTTAAAAAAAACATTTTTGGGGGGAAAAAACCCCGGGGGGAACCCCCAATTTTTTTAAAGGGGGGGGTTTAAAAACCCCCGGTTTCCAAGGGGGAAAATTTTGGGGCGGTTCCCCCCCCCCAAAAAAGGGGGGTTTTTTTTAAAATATTTAAAAAAAAACCACACAAAAAAAAAAACCCCCCCCCTTTCCAAAGGCAAAAAAAAAAAAAGGGAAAACCCCGGGGAAAAATTTCCCAAACAAAAAAAAAGGGGGAAACCCCCCCCCCTTTTTTGGGAAACAAACACAAAAAAAAAAGGGGGGGGGGAAAAAAAAATTTAAAAAGGAAAAGGGAAAGGGGCCCCCCCCCCCCCAAAAAAAGGGAAAATTTCCAAAAACCCCCCCGGGGGAAAACCCCCCCCAAAAAAAATATGGGGGAAAAATTTTTTTTGGGGGGGCCCCCCCCCAAACAAAAAAACAAAGGGGGGGGGTTTTTTTCCCCCAAAAAAAAACCCCCCCCAAAAAAAGGGGAAAAAAGGGGGGGAAATCAAAAAAAAAAACCCCCGGGTTTTTGGGGAAAATTTTCCGGGGGAAAAAAAACCCCCCCCCCAAAAACCCCCGGGGGGGTTTTCGGGAAAGGTTTTTCCCCCCCCGGCCAAAAAAGGGGGGGTTTACCCCACCCTAAAAAAAAGTAAAGAAAAAAAAACCCCCCAAAACCCAAACCCCCCCCGGGGGGGCCCCCCAAAAACAAAACCCAAAAAAACCCGGGGCCCCCAAAAAACCCCCGGGTTTAACCCCCCCCAAAACCCCAAAACCAAAAAAAAAAAAGGGGGGGGTGGCCCCACAACACCCAACCCCCCCCAACAAAAAAAAAAACCCCCCCCAAAAGGGAAAAAAAACCCAAAAAGGGCATCCCCAAAATTACAAGGGGGGGAAAAAACCACCGGGGGCCCCCCCCCCCAAAACCCTTAAAAAAACCCCGGGGAAAAAAATTTTTGGGGGGGGGGGCCAAAAAAAAGGGGGGGCCCCCCCCCGGGGGGGGGGGCCCCCCCAAAAAGGGGGGAAAAAACCCCCAAAAGGACCCCGGGCCCCCCAACCCCCCCTTTTTTAAAATGCCCGGGATGCCTTCCTCCCGCAAAAAACCCGGGGTTAAAAAAATTTTCCCCCCAAAAATGCCATTGGGGGGGCCCCCTTTGGGGGCCCAAAATTGCCCCCCCGGGGGGGACCCCCGGGGGGAAACCCCCCCCCCCCCCCGGGGAAAAAAACCCTTTTGGGGGGAAATTAAACCCCCCCAAAAATTTTTGGGGGGGGAAAAAAACCCCCCCCCCCCCCCAGGGGGGGACCCCCCACCAAATTTCCAAAATTTGGGGGGGGGGAAAATTTGGGGGGGGGGGCCCCAAAACCCCCCAAAAAACCCCCGGGGGCCCAAAAACCCCGGGGGGGAAAAAAACCCCCCCCCCAAAAAGGCCCAAACCCAGGGGGCCCCCAAAAAACCCTTAAAAAAAGAAAAAGGGGAGGGGGGGGGCCCCCTTTTAAAAAAAAAGGGGGGGGTTTTGGGGGAAAAATTGCCAACCAAAATTTCCCCCCCCCTTTAAAAACCGGGAAACCCCCCCCCCCCCCGGGGGTTTTGGGAAACCCCCCGGAAAAAGGGGGGAAACCCCCCCCAAAAAAAACCCCAAAATTTTAAAAAGGGGGGTTTCCCCCCCCAAATTTAAAAAAAAAACCCCGGGTTTTTTTTAAAAAAGGGGCCCGGGGGGTTTTTTCCCCCCCCTTTAAAAAAGGGGCCCCGGGGGAAAAAACCCCCCAAAAGGGGGAAAGGGGGTTTTGGGGGGCCCCCGGGGCCCAAAAAAAATTTTTTTTAAAAAAGGGGGGCCCAAGGCAATTCCCCCCCAAACAAAATAAAAAAAAAGGGGGGGGGGAAAATTTTGGGGGGGGTTTTTCCCAAAAATTTTTTTTTGGGGGCCCCGGGTTTTCCCCCCTTTGGGAAAAAACCCCGGGGGAAAAAAAACCCCCAGGGGGGGCCCCCAAAAACCCCCTTTTTTTTTTCCCCCCCCCCCCGGGGTTTCCCCCCCCAAAATTTAAAAAAAAAAAGGGGGGGGGTTTTTAAAACCCCCCCTTTTGGGTCCCGGGCCCCCCCCAAAAAAAAAAAAAATTTTTTTTTCAAAAGGGGGAATTAAAAAAATGGGTCCCCCTTTCCCCCTTTTTTCCCCCCAAAAATTTTTTTTTTTTTTTGGGGGGGGGGGCCCCCCAAAAAGGGCCCCCGGGGGTTTGTCCCCTTTTTAAAAAAAAAAAAGGGGGGGTTTTTCCGAAAAAAAAACCCCCAAAAAAATTTTGGGGGTTTTTTAAAAATGGGGGGGAATTCCTCCCCCCCCTTTTTTTTTTCCCCCCCCAAATCCCAAAAAAAGGGGGGCAAACCCCGGTTCCGGGGGCCAAAAAATTCCCCTTTCCCCAAAGGGGGGGAAATTTAAAAAGGGGGGCCCCCCCCCTTTTGGGGGGGGGGGGAAAAACGGCCCCCCCAAAAGGGGGGGGAAAAAAAAGGGGGTTTTTTTCCCCCCGGGGGGTTTTAAAGGGGGGGGGAATTTTTTGGGGGGGGTTTTTTTTGGGGGGAAAACCCCAAAATTTTCCCCCCCCCTTTTTTGGGGCCCCAAAACCTTTTAAAAAAGGGGGGCCCCCCGGGGGAAATTAAAAAAAACCCAAAATTTTTTTTTTTTTAAAAAAAAAATTTTAAAAACCCCCCCCAAAAAAAAAAATTTTTTTTAAAAAATTTTCCCCCCCAAATCCCCCCCCCCAAAAAAAACCCCCCCCCCAAAAAAAAAAAGGGGGGGGGAAAAAAAAACCCCCCCAAAAAACCCTTGAAAAAAGGGGAAAAAAAGGGGGTTCCCCAAAAAGGGTTTGAAGAAAAAAACCCCCCAAAAGGGGAAAAATTTTAAAGAAAAAACCCCCGGGGGGGGCGGGGAACCCTTTTTTTGGGGGTTGGGGGCCCCCCCTTTTTTTAAAAAATTTTAAAAAAGGGGGGGAAGGGGGGCCCCACGGCCCCCCTTTTTTTAAGGGGGGGGGGGGGTTTTTGATTGGGAACCCCTTACGGGGCCCCCCCAAAAAAAAAAATTGGGGTCCCCCCCCAAAAAAATTTTTCCCGGGGGGGTTTTTAAAAGGGGGGGGTTTAAAAAAAGGGGGGAAAAGGGGGGGGGTTTAAAAAAAAAAAACCCCCTCCCCCCGGGGGTTTTCCCTGGGGGGGGTTTTTTTTCCCCCCCCAAAAAAATTTTTAAAAAAGGGGGAAACCCCAATAATAAAGGGGAAAAACCCATTGGGGGCCCTCTCCCCTTTTTTTGGTTTTTTTTTTTAAAAAAGGGGTTTTTTTTTGGGGGGGGGTTTTGGGGGGGGGGGGGGGGCCCCCCCCTTTTGGGGAAAATTTTTTGGGGTTTTTCCCCAAACCCCCCCCCCTTTTAAAAAGGGGAAAAAAAATTGGGGGGGGGTTTTTTTTCCCCCCAAGGTTTTTTTTGGGGGGGGGCCCCCGGGGAATTTTTTTTGGGGGGTTTTTAAAATTTTTTCCCCCCCGGGGGGGGAAAATTTCCCCAAAAAATTGGGAAACCACCCTAAAAAAAAAAAAACCAAAAAAAAAAAAAAAAAAAAAGGTTTTTTTGGGGGGGGGGGGGAAAATTTTAAAATTTTTCCCCGGGGGGAAAACCCCAAAAACCATTTTTTAAAACCCCCCAAAAAAGGGGGGCCCCGGGGTTTTTTTTTTTGGGGGGGAAGGGGTTTTGGGGGGAATTAGGGGGAAATTTGAAAACATTTTTTGGAAAAAATTTTTCCCCCCTGCCCCCCCAAAAAAATTCCAAAAATTTTTTTAAATTCCCGGGGAAAAAAAATTTGGGGGGGGGGTTGGTTTTTAAAGGGGGTTTTTTTGGGGGCCCCCCCAAAAAAGGGGGGTTAATTTTGGGGGGGCCCAAACCCAAGGGGGGTTTTTTTGGGGTTTTGGGGCCGGGGGGGCCCCCCCTTTAAAGGGGGGATTTTAAAATTTAAAAACCTTTTGGGGTGTGTTCCATAAAAAAGGGGAAACTTTTACCCGGGGTTTTTTTTAAAAAATTTTTTTTTTTCCCCCTTTTTTGGGGAAAAAGGGGGGGGCCTTGTTTTTTTTTTTTCCCCCCAAAAGGGTTTTTTTCCTTTTAATTAAAAGGGGGGGGGGGGGGTTTTTTTTTGGGGGGGGGGGGCCCCCCCCCAAAAAAAGGGGTTTTTAAAAAAGGGGGTTGAAAGGGGGGGAATTCCCCGGGGGGCCCCCCCAAAAATCCCCCAATGCCCCCAAAAGGAAAAAGGGCCCCCCCCAAAAAACGGGGGAAAAAAACCCTTTTTTGGGGGGTTTAACCAGGGGGTTTTTTTTTTTGGGGGGCGTTTGGGGGGGGGGAAAAAAGGGGGAAAAAACCCTTTTGGGGGGCCCCCTTTAAAAAATTAAATTTCCTTTGGAAAAAATTAAAAGGCCCTTTTTTTAAAAAAACCGGAAATTGGGGGGAAACCGGGGGTTTTTTTGGGGCCCCGGGCCCCCTTTTTCCCCCGGAAACAAAAAAAAAGGGGGTTTTTTAAAAATTTTTTTTTTTAGGGGCCCCCCCCCCCTTTTTAAAAACCCCAAAATTTTTTTTTTTTTAAAAAAAAAGGGGGGGTTTTTGGGTTTTTTTTTCCCCCCCGGGGGGGGCCCCCCCCCCCTTTTTTTGGGGGCCCACCCCTTTTTTTTTTAACCCTTTTTTTAAAATTTTTTCCCCCCCTTTAAGGGTTGTACCCTGTTCCCCCCTTTCCCCTTCCCCCCCCCCCGGGGGCCGGGGAAAAAAAAAATTTTAAAACCCCCCTTTTTCCCCAAAAAGGGGGAAAATTTTTTTTAAAAAAAATTTTTTTCCCCCCCCCCTTTTTTTTTCCCCCTTTTTTGGGGTTTTTCCTTTCCGGGGGAAACCCCCCCTTTTTTTTAAAAAATTTTTTAAAAAAAAGGGGGGGAGTTTTTTTTTTCCCAATTTTTCCCCTGTGTTTTTTTCCCCCCCCGGGGGGTTTTTTTTTGGGGGTTTTTCCCCCAAAAAAAAGGTGTTTTGGGGCCCCAACCCCCATCCCGGGTTTTGGGCCCCCCCAAAATTTGGGGGGAAACTAAAAATTTTTCCCGGGGGCCCCCCCTTTTTGGGGCGGGAAAAAACCCCCCCGGGGGGGCCCCTTGGCCCGGGGGGGCCCCCCCCCCCCCTTCCCGGGGGGGGGGGAAAACCCCCCCCACCATTTTAAAAAAACCCCCGGGGGGGGCCCCCCGGGGGGGGCCCCGGGGGGTTTTGGGGGGGGCCCAATTTTTTTTTTGGGTTTTTTTTTTAAAAATTGGGGGGGTTTAAAACCAAAAAAATTTGGGGGTTGGGGGGGGCCCCCCCTTTTCCCCCCCTTGGGGTTTTTTCCCCCGGGTTTTGGGAAAAACCCCAAAAAAAAGGGGGTTTTCCCCCTTTGGGGGCCCCCCTTAAATTTTTAAAGGGTTTCCCCAGGGGGCCCCCCAAGGGGTTTGGGCCAAAACCCCCCCCTTTGAAAAAGGGGTTTCCGGGGGGAAAAAACCTTAACCCCCCAAAAAAAGGGGGGGGAAAAATTTTTCCTTTCAAAATTCTTTTGGGGGGTAAAAACCCCCTGAAACCGGGGTTTTTTGGGGGGCCCCCGGGGCCCCGGTGCAAAATTTACAAAAGGTTTTTGGGGAAAGGTGGGGGGCCACAAAATTTTCCCCTTTTTGGGTGGGGGGGGGAAAAATTTTCCCAGGGGGTTTTTTGGGGAAAAAATTTTTAAAAACCCTTAAAAGGGGGGCCCCCAAAAAAAGGGGGGGGGCCCCCAAAAAAGGGGGGGGTTTCCCCAAAATTCCCCCCCCCCAAACCCCCCTTTTTTTTCCTTTGGGGTTTTCCCAAAACCCCCCCATTTTTCCCAAACCCCAGCCAAGGTTTTTTTTTCCCACAAAACAAAAACCCCCGGGGGGGTTTTTAAAAACCCGCCCCATGCCCCCCAAAAAACCCCGGGACAGGTGGGGCCCCCCAAAAAAAACCCCCCCAACAGGGAACCCGGGGGGCCCCCCCAAAGGGAAAAGGGTGAAAAAAAAAAAAAAAAGGGGGGGAAAAAAATTTAAAAAAAAAGGGGGTGGGGGGAAAAAAGGGAACAGGGGCCCCCGGGGGGGGGCCCCCCCCTTTTTTTTAAAGCATTGAAATTTAAAAACCCCCAAAAAAAAAACCCCCCAAAATTAAAGGGCCCCAAGGGGAAAAAAATTCCCCCAAAAAAAAATTTTTCCAATTTTGGGTTTTTTTTGGGGTTTGGGGGGGGGGGTTTTTTTTTTTTCCCCCCCCAAAAAAATTTCCAAAAAATGGCCCCAAAAAATTTTTTCCCCCTTTTTTTTTCCAAAAAAGGGGGAAAAAAAAAGGGGCCCCTTTTTTCCCCCCAACAAAAAAATTTTTTTTTTTGGGGGTTTCTTTTTTTGGGCCCAGTTCCTTTAAAATTTTCCCGGGGGGGGGGGGGAACCAAAACCAGGAAACCCCTTTTGGGTGGGGGGGGGCCCCCCCCCCCCGGGGAAAATTTTTGGGGGGCCAAAAAAAAATTTTTTAATTAATTTGGGGTTGAAAAGGGGGGAAAACCCCCCCAAAAGGGGGGGGGCCCCCTTTTTTTTTTAAAAGGGGGGGTTTTCCCCCCCGGGGGTTTTTTTCCCCCGGGGGGGGGGGCCCCCCCCCCAAAAAAACCCCCCCCCCCGGGGGGGGGTTTTTTTAAAAAAAATCCGGGGTTGTTTTTTGGGGAAAAAAAAACCCCCCCCCCCCGGGGGGGGGCCGGCCCCCCCTCCCCAAAACCCCCAGCCCTTTTTTTTAAAAAACCCCCCCAAAACCGGGGTTTAAAGGGTTTTCCCCCCTTTTCCCTTTCCCCAAAAAAGGTTTTTCCCCCCCCCCCCCCAAAAAGGGGAAATAAAAAACGGGTTAAAAATTTTTCCATTTGTAAATGGGAATTTTCCCCAAAAAAACCCCCTTCCAAAAACCCAACCCCCAAAATTGTTTTTGGGTTTGGGGGGCCCCAACCCCCCCCCCAAAAACCCCTTTTAACGGGCCCCCCCCCCGGGGGCCCCCATAAATTTTTAAAAAGGGGGAAACCCCCAAAAAACCCCAAAAAACCCCCGGGGGAAAAAGGGGTTTTTTTTTCCCAAAACATTTTTTTTTAAAAACCGGGGGCCCTTTTTCCAAATTTTTTTTTAAAAGGGGGGTTTTTTTCCCCGGGTTAAAATTTTCCAAAAATTTAAAAGGGGGAAACCCTTTGGGGGTTCACCCCCCCCCCAAAAAAAAAAAACCCCCCCTCCCCAAACCCCCCCCCGGGGGGGCCCCTTTTGGGGAAAACCCCAAAAAAGGGGAAAATTTGGGGGGGAAAAAATTTTTTCCCCTTTGGGAAAAAAACCCCCCCCCAAAAAATTTTTCCCCCAAAATTTTTCCCAAAAAAAAACCCCCCCCAAAAAAAACCCCCAAAAAAAAATTAAAAACCCCTTTTTTTTGCCCCCAGGGGCCTTTGGGGGGGCCCGGGCCCTTTTTTTCCCCCTCTGCCAAAAGGGGAAAAAAAATTTAAAGGGGGGGGAAAGGGGGCCCCCCCCAAAAATTTTTTTTTTTCCCCAGGGTTTTTTTTTGGGGGGTTTTTTTTAAAAGGCACAACCCCCTTTTTTAATTTTGGGGGGGTTTTTTAAAAAAAAAATTTTTTTCCCTTTTCCCCCTTTTAATTTTTTTTGGGGGAAAAATTTAATTTTTTTGGGGTTTTAAAGGGGGGTTTTTTTTTTTTGGGGGGTTTTTCCCATTCGGCCGGGGGCCCCCCCGGCTTTTTTGGGGGGTTAAACCCCCAAACCCAAAACCCCACCCCCTTTCCAAAAAAAAAATTTTCCCCCAAAATTTTGGGGGGTTTTAAATTTTAAAACCCCCCCCCCCCCCGGAGGGGGGGCCCCCCTTTTGGTGGGGGGTGTTTGGGGGGGGGTTTTTTTTTTTGGGGGGTTTTTAACCCCCCCCCCCCTTGTTTTTTTTTGGGGTTGGGAAATTCCCCCCCCTTTTTTTTAAAAAAATAATTTTTTTTTGGGAAATAAAATTTAAAAAAATTTAAAAAAAAATTTTTTTAAAATTTTTTTAATTTTTAATTTTTTTTTTTAAATTTAAAAAAAAAGGGGGGGGGAAGGGGGGGACTTTTGAAAAAAAAAATTTTTTTTAGGGGCCCCCTTTTTTTTTTAAAAAACCCAAATTTTTTGGGGGGGGGGGGAAAAAGGGGTTTTTTTTTTTTTTTCCCCCCCCCCCCGGTTAAAAAAATTTTTTTTTTTAAAAATTTTTTTTTCCCCTTTTTTTCCCCCCCCCAAAAAAATAAAGGGGCCCCCTTCTAAAAAAAACCCCCCCGGGGGAAAAAAAAAACCCCCTTTTTTAAAAAAAAAAAATTTTTTTAAAAGGTTTAAAGGGGGTCCCCCAAAATTTCCCCCTTTCCGGCCCCCCCCTTTTAAAATTTTTTTTAAAAAAAACCCCCCCCTTTATGGGGGAACGTTTTTTTTAAAAAATTATTTTTTTTTTTTCCCCTTTTTCTTTTTTTTCCCCCCCCCCTTTTTTTCCCAAAATTTTTTAAAATTTTTTTTTTTCCCCGTTTTCCTTTTTTTTTCCCCCCCCCCCTTTTTCCCCCCCCCTTTTTGGGCCCTTGGGGGGGGGTTTTTGGGGGGGGGGAAAAAAGGGGGGGGCCCCCCTTTTTGGAACCCCAAAAAAAAAATTTTTTTTTTTTTAAAAAGTTTTTTTTGGTTTTTTAAAATTTGGGGGGGCCCCCTTTTTTAAAGGGGGGGTTTTTTTTTTTTTTTTTTTTTTTGGGGGGGGGCCCTTCCCTTTTTGGGGGGAAACCCCCCCTTTTTTTTTGGGGGGTTTTTTTTAAAACCCCCCCCCCCCCAAAAATTTTTTTTTGGTTGGTTTTCCCCCTTCCTTTGGGGCTTAACCCCCCCCCCCAAAAAATTTTTTTTTTTGGGGGTTTGGGGGTTTTTTTTTCCCCCTTTTTTTTGAATTTTTTTGGGGTTTCCTTTTCCTTTTTTGGAGGGGGGTTTTTTTTTGGGTTTTTATTTTGGGGCCCCCCCGGGGTTTGGAATTTTTTCCCGGGGGAATTGGAATTTTCCGGGGGGGCCCCCCTTTAAAATTTGGGGTTTTTTTGGGGGTTTTTTTTTTTTTTTTTTTTTGGGGGTTTTTTTTTGGGACTCCATTTTTTTTTTCCCCTTTTTTTTTTTGGGGGGGGGGGGAAAATTTTTTTTTTCCCCGGTTTTTTCCCCCGGGGGTTTTTAACCCAAAACAAATTTTTTTTAAAATTTCCCCTTTTTCCCCTTGCCCCTTTTTTCGGGGGGGGCCCCCCAAAATTTTTTTTTTTTCCCTTTTTTAAAAAAGGGGGGGGGGGTTTTTCCCGGGTTTTCCTTTTTTTAAATTTTTTTGCCCCCCCGGGGGGGGGGGTTTTTTTTTTTTTAATTTTTTTTTTGGATTTTGTGGGGGGGGGGTTTTTGCCTCCGGGGTTTTTTCCTTTTTTTTCCCAATTTCCCTAATTTTTTTTCCCCCCAAAAAAAAATTTTTTTTGGGGGTGTTTTTTTTTTTTTTTTTTTCCCCTTAAACCCTTTTCGGGTTTTTTAAAAGGGGGGGGGTTTTTTTTTAAAAATTTTAAGGGGGGGGGAAAGTTTTTAAATTTTTTTTTTGGGGCCTTTAACCCCCCCTTTTTTTTGGGAATTTTTTCCCTTTGGTTTTCCCCTCCCCTTTAAAAAAAAGGGGAAATTTTTTTTTTCCCCCTTTTTTTTAAAAAAAAAAGGGGGGGGAAAAAAAAAAAAAGGGGGGGGGAAAAAAAACCCGGGGGGAAAATAACCCAAAATTTTTTTTTAAAAACCCCCCCAAAAAAAAAACCCCTTTTTTAAAAAAAAAAGGGGCAAAAAAATTTTTTTTTGGGGAATTATAGGTTTTTTAAATTTTAAAAATTTTAAAATTTTTTTTTAAAAAATTTTTTTTTTTTTAAAAAAAAAAAGGGGGAAAATTTTGGGGGAAACCCAAAGGAAAAAAAAAGGGAATTTTTTAAAAGGGGGGTTTTTAAATTTTTTTGGGGGGGGGGGAAAAAAGGGAACCTTTCCCCACCCGGGGCTTTCCCTTTTTTTCCCCCCGGAAAGGGCCTTTTTGGGGGCCGGGCCCCGGGCCCCCCCCCGGGGGGGGGGGTTTTGGGGGTTTTCCCCGCCCCCCGGGGGCCCCCCCCCAAAAAGGGGGGGATTTTTTTTTTCCCCTCCCCCCCCTTTCCCGGGCCAAAAAGGGGTTTTTTGGGGGTTTTAAAATTTTTTTTTTTTCCCCCCCTTTTTAAAAAAATTTTTTTTCCAAAGGGGGGGGGCCCCCCCCCCTTTTTTCCCTTTTTTTTTTCCCCCCCCCTTTTTTTTTTGGGGGGGGGTAATTTAAAAAAAAACCCGGGGGGGTTTTTGGGAAAAACCCCGGGGGAAGGAGGGGCCGGGGCCCCCCAAAAAAATTTTTCCCCCCCCGGGGGGAAAAGGGGGGGCCCCCCATTTGGGGGGGGGGGTTTTTTTGGGGGGGGGGGTTTTTTAAAGGGGGGGCCCCAAAAATTTGTTTTTAAATTTTAAAAAAATTTTGGAAAAAATTTTTTTTTTTTTGGGGGGGGGGGGGAAACAAAAACCCCCGGGTTTTAAACCCCCCCTTTGAAAAATTTTTGGGCCCCTTTTTTGGGTTTTGGGGGGTTTTGGATTTCAAAAAACCCCCTTTTTCCGGGGGAAAAAACTTTCCCCAAATTTTTTTTTTAAAAAAAAATTTAAAAATTTTGGGTTTTTTTTTTTTCCACCCGGAAAAAATTTTTTTTTTTTTCCCCCAAAAACCCCCTTTTCCCTTTTTTTTTTTTGGGGTTTTTTTTTTTTTGGGGGTTTTTCCAAAAACCCCTTTTCCCCCCCCCTTTTTTTTGGCCCCCCCCAAAACCCCTTTTTTCCCTTTTGGGGAAAAATTTTCCCCCGGGGTTGTTTTTTTTTTTTTTTTTTTAAAATTTTTTTTTAAAATTTTAAAAACCCCAAAAAAACCTTTTTCCCTTTTTTCCCCCCTTTTTTTTTTGGGGCCCCCCAAACTTTTTTTTTTCCCCCCCCCCTTTTTTTTTTCCCCTTGGGGCCCCCCCCCCCCCCTTTTTTCCCCCGGGGGGGGTTTTTTTTTTTTAAAAAAATTTTTTTTCCCCCAAAAATTTTCCCCCCCAAAAAAATTTAAAAAAACCCGGGGTTTTCCCCCCGGGTTTAAACCCTTTTTTGGGGTTTTTTTCCCGGGGGTTTCCCCCCCCTTTTGGTTTGGGGATTTTTTTTTTTTTCCCCCCCGGCCCCCCCGGGGCCCCGGGGGGGGGGGGGTTTTTTTTTGTTTCCCCCCGGGGGGGGACCCCCCCCCCCCTTTCCTAAAAATTTAACCCTTTTTTCCCCCCCGGTTTGTTTTTTTTTTTTTTTCCCCCTTTTTTTTTTCCCCCCCCTTATCTTTGTTCCATTTTTTTCCCTTTTAAAACCTGCTTTTAACCCAGTTTTTTTTTTTTTTAAAATTTTTTTTTTTTTTTTTTCCCCCCCCAAAAGGGGTTCCCTTTTTTTTCCCTTTTTTTTTTTTAAGGGGGGGGGGTTTTTTTTTTTGCTGGGGGGGGGCCCCCAAAAAAATTTTTGGGGTTTTTTCCCCCCCCTTCCCGGTTAAAAACCCCTTTTCCCCTTTTTTCCCCCCCCCCGGGGGGCCCCCCCCTTTTTTTTAAAAACCCCCCCCCCTTTTTTCCCGGTTCCCCCCTTCCCCGGGGGGGGCCCCCTTTTTTTTTTAAAAGGGGGGTTTTTTTTTTTAAACCCCCCCCCCTTTTTTTTTTTTTTTTTTAAAAAAATTTTTTGTGTTTTTTCGGGGTTTTTTTTTTTTTAAAAAATTTTTTTTTTTTGAATTTTTAAAAAATTTTTTTTTTTTTTTTTTTTATTTTTTTGGGGTTTTTTTTGGGGAATTTGGTCCCTTTCGGGGCCAAAAAAAGGTAAAAAAAAACCCCCAAAAAATTTTCATGTTTTTAAATTTTTTTTTTTTTTTTTTTTTGGGGGGCCCCCTTTTTTTTTTGGGGTGGGGTTTTTTTTTGGGGGGGGGCCCCCCCCGGGGGGTTTTTTTGGGTTTTTTGGTTTTGGGGGAAAATTTTTTTTTAAAACCCCCCCCCGGGGGGGAAAAATTTTTTTTTTTTTTTTGGGGGTTTTTTTTAGGAAAAAAAAAAAAGGGGGAAAAAAAAAAAATTTTTTTGAAATTAAAAATTTTTAAAAAAAAAAAAAAAAAAAAAATTTTTAAAAAAAAAAAAAAAAATTTTTTTTTTTAAAAAAAACCCTTTTTTCCCCCTTTCCTTCCCCCAAACCCCAACCCCCTTTTTTTTTTTCCCCCAAAAAAATTTTAAAATTTTTAAAAAAAAAAAAAATTTTTTTCCCCTTTTTTGTTTTTTCCTTTTTTTTTTTTTTTTTTTGAAATTTTTGGTTTTTTTTCCCCTTTTAAATTTTTTTTTTTTTTTAATTTTTTAGGGGTTTTTTTTTTCCCCCCCCAAAAAAAAAAAAAACCCCCTACCCCCCAAAAAAAAAAAAAAATAAAAAAAAAAAAAATTTTTATAAAAAAAAAAAAAAAAAAATAAAAAAAAAATTTTTAAAAAAAAAAACATCCTTTTTATAAAAAAAAAAAAAAAAAAAAAAAAAAATTTTTTTTAGGGGGTTTAAAGGGAAAAAAAAAATTTAAAATTTAATTTTAAATGGGGGGGAAAAAAGTAAAAAAATTTTTTTGGGGAAAAAAAAAAAAAATTTAAAATTTTTTAAAAAATTTTTAAAAAGGGTTTTTTTTTTTTTTTTTTAAAAATTTTTAAAAAAAATTTTTTTAAAAAAAATTTTTTTAAAAAAAAAAAAACCCCTTTTTTTTTTTTGGGGGGGGGGCCCGCCCAAAAAAGGGGGTTTAAAAAAAAAAGGGGAAGGGGGAGAAAAAAAAGTTTTTTTTTTGGGGGAAAAAAAAAAAGGGGGGTTTTAGGGGGGTTTTTTTTTTGGGAAAAGAAAAAATTTTTAAGTGCTAATGATGGCAATGTGGAGAAGGGGGGGGAAAAAAAAAAAATTTAAAAATTAAAAAAAACCAAAAGGGAAAAAAGAAAAAGGGGGTTTTTTTTTTTTTTTTTTTTTTTTTATAAAAAAAAAAAATTTTTTTAAAATAAAAAAATTTAAAAAAAATTTTTCTTTTCTTTTTCTTTTTTTTTCCCTTTTTTTTCCCACCAAAAATTCCCCCCCGGGGGATTTTATTTTTTTTTTTCCCCCCCCCCCCCCTAAAAACCACACCACCCCCCAAAAATTTTTTTTAAACCAACCCCCCAAAATTTTTTGGGGGGGGAAAAAAACCCCCCCCAAAAAGGAAAAAAAGGGGGGGCCCCCAAAACCCCCCCCTTTTCCGGGGGCCCCTTTTTTTTAAAAAATTACTTTTTTAAAAAAAATTTTTTTTTCCCCCTTTTTGAAAAAAATTTAAAAAAACCCAAAATAAAAAAAATTTTTTAAAAAAAAATTTTTAAAAAATTACAAAAAAAAAAAAATTTAAAAATTGTTTAAAAAAAGGGAAAAAAATTTTTTTTTAAAAAAAATTTTTTGGGGAAATTTTTTTTTTTTTTTTGGGTTAAAAAAAGGGGGGAAAATTTTGGGGAAATTTTGGGCTTTGGGGGAAACCCCCCCGGGGGGCCCCCAAAAAATTTTTTTTTTTTTTGGGGGGTTTTTTTTTTTTTTTTCCCCCGGTGTTTTTCCCCCCTTTCCCCAATTTTAAAGGGTTTTCCCTTTTGGGGGGAAAAAAAATTTTTGGGGGGGAAAAAAAAAAAAAAACCCCCCCCGGGGCCCCTTTTTTTAAACCCCAAAAAATTTTAAAGGGGGGAAAAAAAGGGTTTTAAGGGTAAAAAAAAATTTTTAAAAAAAAAAATTTTTTTTAAGCAGATAATGCACCAGTTAAAACTGATGCAGCAGTAACAGAACGTAAAGCAGCAAAGTGGTAGCAAACTGAGAAGGAGTCTGTTTTTTGTGTAAATACTTTTATTTGAGTTTATATGTATTGAAAACAACTGACAAAAATAATTGTTGATACTACTAATAGATTTAATGATTACCAAACTATATACATTATCTTCTTCTTTTTCTTTTGGCTTTTCCCAGTTAGGGGTCACCACAGCAGATCACCTATCCACTCATGATTGGCAGTGGAGTTTTACGGTGTTGAGTGGTCAGCCCAGTGCCCAACCTTCCACAGAAGGCACACACACACGCACTCACATCTAGGGCCAATTTAGAGTATCCAATCCACCTACAGCATGTCTTTGGGATGTGGGAGAAATCCGGAGCACCCGGAGGAAACCCACGTGACCACAAGGAGGACATGCAGACTCCACACAGAAGGCACCCCAGCTGAGGATTGAACTGGAGAACCTCTTGCTCTGAGGCAATACTATATACATTTTCTACAACTACTAAATAGTATGATAAAGTTGTTGACTTCTCCTTTATGATGTGCAGAGTTGTGAAAAGTAAGATCCTCTAAGTACAATGACATATAATAGCACAAAACAGTATTATTTAAGAATAATAGCTAAAACAATGGTATCAAGATATAAAACATGCTAAGTTTATTTGAAAATCTGATTAAGAAATAAATTGGACAAGAGAAATTTATTTTGGCAAGATTTGTGTAATCATTTTCCAGTTTTGTAGGCTATTAACATTGTTAGAGTTAGACAATCATTTGGGGCAAGTTTGAGTGCACTTTAATGGCGGTTGCACAGTGGCACAGTGGAAAGTGTCACCTCACAGCAAGATGTTCTCTGTTTCAATTCTCAGTTGGTGTCTCTTTTGTGCATAGACTGCTTGTCCTCCCTGTGTTTACATGGGTTTCCTCGGGGTGCTTCAATTTTTTCCCACATTCTGAAGACATGCGATAGGTGGATTGGACACTCTAACGTGGACATACATCTGAATGTACATGTGAGTGTGTGGAACAGAAAAAAAAAATAGCCACAGCAGGGCTAGTCACCTGGTGGTACGAACTCTTGGTTCTAGATGATCACCACTGTTAAAGTAACACTGTGACTCCATGAGAAAAGGGTTGTGAATGAATAGATGGATAGACTGTGTCTTTAATGGCTATATTGATAAAGTGTGACCAAGTCAAAGATTTGAAATCTATACAGGTTTGAGAAATCTATAATTTAAGTAAGGAAATATTGTGATCAAAATTAATAGGTTTTATTATGGGCTTCAGAAAATGAAATATGTAGAACTGCAAATTGCTATGGTATAGAGTTTATTTCAGGAACAGGTTTATTTATTTGTGTTGTTTCAGGTTTCAGGTTTCAACTTTGTTACTTAAGAAGTTAACTTGTGAGTGTTTCTGCCATTTCACACTGAGCTAATTGGAGGAAGTCAGAGGAAGGGCTCTGAACCAACTAATCTGTGATATATAACATTAAGTATCCTGGTTTTTGTTTATTTCTGAGTTATTTATAGCACTTTTATTGTCTGCATATAGTTTAATAGCTAGTTTCACTGTGTGTGAGGTATTAGCTAGAAATTTTCTACAATTGTTAAGCATCTGGTTGGGTTTGTTTATTCTGATTTTTGTTTCCCACCCTCCGTCCCTATTGTTATCCTGTTTTTATACTTGGTAGCTTTGCAGTCGCCCGCCCCTACTGTAAATTTGATCTGGGACACTCTTCGCAGTCTAGAGTCATTACCTCATTCTACCTAATCCAGGGAGAACATTTGAGAAGGCCAACCCAGTTAGTTTCTGCTCCTCCTTTCCCCTTTCCACTTTACAAAAAAAAAAAAAAATATATATATATATATATATATATATATATATATATATATATATATATCTAAGCATGTTTCCTGCCTTTCCTGTAAGTTGTCTAGTCCAGATACAGATTTGCTGTATCCAGGACTGTTTGTAAGCTTCTGAGCCCCCAAGCCTTTTTGTGTTGGAGGGAAGCCTTCTAGCTTAATTTTTTTACTTAGAACTAGGCAGTTTTCTAGTTTCAGCACTCAAATCTGTTTCTTTGAGCTCAGTACTTGTTCAGAACTCATTGTAAGCACTAACTAAGCTACAGATTACTACACCACACAACTTTCCTCACTTTTCTAGAGGAAAACAGTTTTTAGTACTTAATAAATAAGCACCTATCCAGGCATGTCTAAGGGTCAGCTCCTGGTATTTATCTCCTGTCTACCTGATGAATCTGGGCATCTTGGGCAATGCAGCAATTGCCTCATGTACACAGACAACCCTCTCCTCCTACCACCCAACACTACAACCTGTGAGAGATACACTTATATAGCCAAACTGGAAGCAAAGCTCTCTTCACCCAAGACTGGACTAGACAGTCAAGAGGAGAAGGTAAACACTTGCACCACACCACACTCATCACATCATCCCTCAAAACCTACACCACCAAAACACACACATAGAAACACAAAATACACACCTACATTCACAAAGGTTCTCAAAAAAAATCTACCCAAGCAACAGGGACCTCCAAATCAGAAATGCAAGCAACCTCCACCCCCCCAACACAACCCAAAATGACACATAGCCCACAAACTCAGTGTGCCACTCAACCACAGCCCATAAGACATAACAACATACCCAACACTCTAGTCATAGGTGACTCTATAGTCAGGTACACTGATGTTCCACTCACCAGGCTAAACAAGGAGAAAGTTACTGTCAGCTGCCTGTCAGGTGGCAGGATCTGCCACATAACACATCCACTCAGGTCACTTCACAACAAGTACAGATATGACTCTATCATTGTCCATGTTGGTGTGAATGAACTGAGATGAACTTCCCTGGACTACATGAAAAGAGACATGGAGGAGTCGTCTGATCTTGTAGCCCAGGCAGGTATGACCCTAGCTCTGAGTAGCATCTTGCCATCACCCAGAATGATACCACAGTACAAGGACAAAATGATTGACTTCAACGATTGGCTAAGCTTCTGGTGTCATTCTAAGGGGATCCAGTATCTGTCTGCCTGGGATGACATGATCTACAAACCACGGTGCTTTGCCAGAGATGGCCTGCACCTGTCACCCTTGGGATGCTGGATACTGCCTAAGGCTCTTGCCACCCCTATAGTGCCTTTTTTAGGCAAGTTTCAAATGACAAAGTCACCACCGTAACAGGTACAAACAAGCAAAATCTGAGGGTAATGCTACTTAATGCTAGAAGTCTAAACCTCAAAATGCACTCACTCGAGGCACTCCTTTAAATGGAGAACATTGACATCTGTGCAGTGACAGAGACTTGGCTCAAGGCTCCAGAGAGCACCCCTGCATTACCAGGTGATAATTCATACCACACCTTTCGGCCACCTAACCTGTACCGAAGCACTAAAGGTGGAGGCATGTCCATATTCATTAAGGATATCCACACCTCCAGGCTATTTGCTCAGCATAATGCATCCAAGATTATCCAAGTGCAACTAACTCTGGGCAAGACCGCAATCCAAATTGTAGCTTGCAACAGATCCCCCACCATGCCTCAGGATTCCCACTCCTCATTTCTTAATACACTGGAAAATATTAGGGTACAACCTAACACCCTAATAATGGGCAATTTCAACTGCCCCACCATTAGCTGGGAAACTACTCATGTACCAACTCTTGTGCTCAACGTTTTCTGGAATTCATAAATTCCAACACCTTGGATCAACTTATCCACACCCCCACCAGGGGCAGCAATATCCTAGACCTGGTCATTACCAACATGGGCAACTGGTGTTCCACACCAGAGGTCAATTCCTTGTTGGTCAGATCTAACCACAAGCAAATCACCCTAGACATCCACATCCCACCCCACCCCCCATTAGGGAAACCACAGTAAAAATTTCTCCAAAACCAACTTCCCGCTTCTTAAGACAGAAGTGGCAAACTTCACGACACCCATGCTGACGGACAATAGAGGTATGACTGCTGAATCCTATACAATTGCACTTTATAAGCACTTACATGAGTGGATGGATCGTGCAATCCCTAACAGAACCAAGATGCTATCCTCCAAAAAAAGGAAGTCAATCTAGTGGTCCTATGCCATAAACAAACTCTACAACAGAAGAAAGAAACTGTTGCAAAAAAGAGTAAAATCCCATGATTGGAGGAATTCCGTGGTCAGCCTCAGTAAAAAGCTGAGATCCCACATAAAATCTTCCAAAGCCAGTTATGAAAACAAAATCACCACTGATTCTAAAGACAGCCACAAAGCATTCTATAGCTATGTCAAGAATCTCAATGGCAACACTCAGATCTGCTCTGAGTTACAGCACAATGGCACTAAATATACAGAGCCAACTGATATTTCCAATATCCTGGCAGATAGGTTCAGTGCTAACTTTACCCCTCTCTCATCCCCTAAAGGGCCCATCTCTATACCGGAAGAATGCAAAGTTCCTGTAATCACAGCTGCACAGTTAAAAAACACACTCTCCAAAGCCAAGAACACAGCATCCATGGGACCTGACAACTTTCCAGGCTGTGTTCTACATGAACTACAGAACAAACTGGCACCCAACCTAAGTACCATGTTTAATCATAGCCTCACCTCTGGCTTTGTGCCCACTGAATGGTGCACAGCAACAGTTATCCCACTCCACAAAGGGGGAGCCAGCAAGGACCCCAGGAACTACCGCTCCATTAGCCTGATGAGCCTGGTCTGCAAGGCTATGGAACATATCATCATGGAATTTATAAACAATGACATTGGTAATCTCTAAACTCTGGACCCTACCCAGTTTGGGTTTGTAAAAGGCAGATCATGTCTCCTAAACCTGATAGACTTCTTTGAAGCTGTCACCAAAGCTGTATGTGGGGGTATGGTGGTTCACACAGCCTATCTAGATCTCGCCAAGGCTTACGACACCATCCCCCACTCTGGAATTATAGATAAACTCACTAAACTAGGTATAAATCCCTATATCACAAGATAGGTTGTCAACTGGCTCACTGACAGAACCCACACTGTGAAAGTAGCAGACTCTAAATCCAACCTCAGAACAGTGAAAAGTGGAGTAACACAGGGTTCAGTCCTAGGTCCTCTCCTGTTTGGTATCTACTTCTCTTAAGTACAGGCTAACAAAGAAGGTCTTTGGCTAACAAAGTTCGCAGATGACTGCAAAGTAGGAGCCATAATCAAAACTCTTAATGATGTGGGCATCCTACAAAAGCGCCTCACTGAGACAGATGCCTGGTGTCAAAGCCATGGCCTCAAGCTCAATGCCAAAAAGTGCATTGTCATATCTTTTGGTAAAAGCTCTGTACCCATAAACTACCACATAGGCGGCAGTCTACTTGACACTGAAAGTGTGATAAGAGACCTTGGGACACAGGTGGACAGTAGTCTCTCCTTTGATAATCACATCGCCACAGTAGTCAGGAAATCATTCTATGTGGAACACCTCATCACAAAAGGTTTCTCATCCAGAAAAAAAGAGGTCATTGTTCCCCTCTATTCATCATGCATTAGACCCATTATAGAGTATAATGCCCCTTTTCATATGTACCTCCCAAGACATCTACAACAACTGGAGAGGCCACAGAAATACCTCACAAAGAGGATTACTGGCCTCAAACAGATGCCCAATGCAGACCATTTCAAAAAACGACAGCTTTGCTCTGTTGCATATTGCCTACTGAGAGGCGATCTCTACCTAACATAAAAAGCTATGTCAAACCCAGAGCTGTTGGACATGCTCCAATTAAAGAAATCCCAGTCCCTCCGAGCTACATGCTCTAGGGACCTAAACCTTGTCACCACAATAAACAGAACATGCTGGAGGGATAGATTGTTGTCCCAGGGACTTCCCATACTCTGGAACAAACTACCCATCTATATCAAACAAAGCTCCTCATTAGCACTCTTCAAGAAAATATTGATGATTGGATGGGAGATAGGAAATTCACCCCGGGGATCACTTCTGTGGCTCTGCTTAACAGGGGCACAGGAAAATAATTTTCTTGGGTTGCAAAAGCCAGGGTACCATTTGGCTAGGCTTATATAGGCCCTAGGGCCAATAGCCTAGTACCTACCTATAAACCTATGAACCTATGAAAGTCCAACTGGATAATACCAATTTTCATTGAAGGCTCAGGGGAAAAGCTCCATTTGCCTAGACTGCATTATATTTGGTTCCACTTACATTTATATACTTACAGTAGTTACATTTATACATTCTAAGATTTTACAGAGATAGATGTTACTAAAGAGAAAGTCCACATGCAACTTAACGGTTTGTACAGGCAGCAGTTATGTATAAAATATGTTTTTGTCATTTCAGTGAGAGATTGAGAGCATTCTGTTTAAGGAGAGTATTTGGATCAAAGATCAAAGAAATTTTATTGTCATTTAGGAAACACAAGTGCTACCTAAATTAAATTTCGAGTGTCAGCTCTTTTACAGGAGAAAAACAAACACAAAAAGACAGACATGACAAGTATTAGAGAATAAGCAATAACTGTAGTACAAAAGTAAATATCTAGGTAACTGACGCACATGCTTGTACACTATTTATATACATTGGACAACACTGACTACTAGATGATTAACACATGAAAAGTACACTATACACAGAGGTGAGATTTGGTGATATTGCACATAAGGAAGTGATTGGAATTGCACTTGAATGAGACTATATTAATTTTAGTGTGCAATAAATAAATAGAATTACTGTATGGAGAAGAAGAAGAATGAGAGTGTAACAATCTTTTATAGTCTGATACATCCAGATTTACGTCTGCATTAATGAGTCTAATTACAGTTGGATAAAAACTGTTCATGAATCTGGAGGTCCTGCAGTGGATACTCTGTAACCTTTTACCAGATGCAAGTTTAGTGAGCCAGTCATTCGCTTGATAATATAGTGTCACTCAATATTTTGTGGGACCTCTTTTTACGTCTCATTTCAAAGACCTGCTGTAAGGTAGGAAGACTACTGCCCATGATCTTTTCTGCTGTTCTTATTATTCTTTGCAGCTTCATCCTTTCAGCCATTGTGCTGTGACTGAACCATGCAGTGCAGTTGCTGGTGATAATGGTCTCAATGGCTCCTCTGTAGAAGGTATTTAGAGCATTCATAGAGAGGTTTATTTATTTGGAGAGTATCGTACAGTGAGCACAAAGTCTTAACCTTGTGATGAGCATGTGCAGGACCAGGACTGTTTAAGATGTTATTTAAGCAGTGGTTTAAAACTATTGAGTTTGTTGAAGAGTTTTATTTGTGTGGGGATACTATTCCAGAGTTTAGCAATGTATTGAGAAGACAGCAAGTCTCCTGTAACATTATTTGACTTATTTGTGAGTAGTAAGAATTTGTTATGAGAACGGAAGTCCCTTGCTAGACAGTAGGGCAGTAATATGTGTTTCAGTGCAACGCATTTTTCTGGATGATGAATGAGTTTGTGTGCTGTAGTTAGTCAACATGGTAGGTAGTTGTGCAGTTCAAGCAAGTTTAATTGCTTTAAGCTATGACAATGGTGGGTTCTAGGAGGGAGATTAGTGACAAATTTAGCTATTTTATTGCAGTAGGAAGCAAGTTTCTTTACTTGAGTATTGTTTATGTTTGTTAGTGGCAGCTAGAGATTTGCTTGCAATATCTGTAAGGAATCTATTGATCCTCTAAATGGAGCCTAGTTTCTGGTATGCAGATTTAATGGTGTGCAGATTATGCTGGTCATATTTGAGATTGTCCTCTATTATAATGCCTAGAAGTTTGCTGTGAGCTATAGTTTCAATGGCAATATTATTTGCTGACTTAGTTTTCCTGGGGTTGAGTAGGAGGTTTGATTCTTTCAGCCAGGTTTCTCCAGCGGAGAAAGAATTTTGGGTAATGTCTTGGAGCTTACGTATTGTTGAGGCTACACAATTAATGTTGAGTCATCTGCATGAACTAACCTAGCATGGTGAGTGGAGTTGTGGAGGTTATTAATAAATATATTAAATAGGAGAGGATCCAGGATAGGGCCCTGAGGGACACCTATAGTAACTGGTTGAAGGGATGAGTAGGTTGGTTGCCATTTAATGGCTTTTTGCATTCCAGATATGTAACTAATTAACCATGGTAAAGAGTTTTGTGAAAGTATTCAGGAGAGTTGAAGGAGTAGTTGTTAATGTGAGACAATATCAAATGCCTTTGACAAGTCTGAAAACATGATGCACACAAGCAAGCTGTTGTTTTTATGTTGTTTTATTAAACTGGTAAAATGTAGTAGTGCAGTAGCAGTGCTGTGTTGGGGCCTAGCCATGTTGTGTTTCTCACAGCAGGTTATTTGAGGTGAGGTATTGCATCAGCTTTATATGGGTACATTTCTCTAATATTTTGGAGAGGGGGAGATAATTGCTATTGATTTGTAATTATTAAACTCCATAGATTTGCTGCCTTTGTGCAGTGGCATGATACAGATTATTTTTCCACAGTGATGGGATGTATCTTTCTGCTATGGACCTATCGATTAGTATGAACACAGGGAAGGCTATGACTTCTGTGTCCATTTTTAAGTAGTCTGATGGTAGCTAATCTATAACTACAGAGATAGGTTTTAGTTTATAAGTGAGGTGGGAACTGGAGTAAAATTGAAGAGCTGCAGGTGGTTTTAGATGAACTGAAGAAGATGTTAAAAACATATGTAGTGTTTGTGGGAGAGTGCTGATAATACTGTAAAAGTAAAAGATCAGAGACATTTATGAGATGGAGTGTGGAAGTTGAAAGCTGTTTTGAAATGTGAAAAAAACATGATAAAACACCTGCCAAGTGCTATTTTTTGTGGATGGTTATAGAGGGATATTAAAATATTTTGGTCAGCTTCAATCATGTTTTTGGGGGACTGTTCTCAATATTTAATTATTGTGATATTAATCAATGTAACCAGTGTTGGGTAAAAGGACCCACAACAAGACTGGGTGTGGCTGAATGTAGGCTGTCTAAAAGGGGATATTTTGGATGGACTGTTGAGGACAAACAGTAAATAATGAAAAAGAAGGGGAAAGGCAAAAACATACATAAGAAAAGACAATAAGAGGCTGAGGGTAAACTAGATGAAAAAGAATCTCTGAAAGAAGAAAAATATGAAGGGGAAAAAGTAGGAGAGAGTTTGCATCAGTAAGAGAGGTCAGATGAAGGGAGTGACACTAAGAATGTTTTTAAAGTTCTAGCCAGTGAAAGATTTGATTCTGAGGATTAAATATTATTTGTACATTATCCTAGGGAAAAAAATAATAAGGGAAGGGGTAAAAATAAGAAAACGTAAATTTTAAAACATTTTGCCTAAACATAAAAATAAGGAAATAACACTTTTAGAGTGCTTTCAATAAATATGAAGAGTATTATTGACACTGTAGGAAGAATAGGGATACTGGAATTGTGAACTAAATGAGATAAGAATGTTAGTATGTTATTATTATTATTTATTATTTTACATTTGTTGACCAGGCTAGTCTAGCTGGATACATGTCCATTTTCTGTAGAGGCCCGGGGGAGAAAAGCTCCACAAATGGAATCGTAAAAAAAAAAAAAAACAATGCTAGTAGAACAGCCAACAAAAATACATCAGGTGGAAAAATTGCTAATCAAAGGTATTGCTAAAATGAGAGAGAAAACATATGTAACATTGATATACACAAGACAGTATTTGTTAAGTAAATTACATAAGGGGACTAACTGATAATTTTTTTTTGTCACTGTAGAACAGCAGAAATAGTAGGAGTTAAAGTCAAAAGAACAGGTGTGAGACAGGAGGCAATAAAAGTTTCAGTCAGGGTTAGTACATAGGGCAGAGCCATTGGAAGTTAAGGAAGGTTTTTAAATGCTTTTTCAAAATGGGTGTGGAGGCAAGTGCTATAAGTTCATTTGGAAGCTTGTTCCAAATAGGACCAATCGAGTTGGAGAACAAACAGTCCCCAGCTTTGTTGTGTGTTTTATGGGAGGCTGCTAGGAGCTTGGTGGTTGAGCGCAAGGAAGAGAGGTTTTTATAAGGGCTAATAAGAGTGCAGAGAATTATAGTATTCATGGGGTGATAAAATATTTTGTGGGTGATGCAACAGTTGATTTTGTAATTCGAGCCAACCAAGTTGTTTAAGATTTATGCAATGGTGGGTATTAAAAGAGGCTCCTGTGGCAAATCTGGCAATGTTGTTGTATGAAGTTGCTAGTTTATTGATATTATATTTAGATAAGTTTGTAAAAATTGGTGAGGCATAGAGAAGGGTAGAGAGCAGGTGTGTTTGTGCGATGGTAGTTCTAGCTGAAGCAGTGAGGAAGGGTTTAAGCCTATATAGAGATCCAAGTTTTCTATTGACTGACTTGATGGTTAAGTTAATATGAGAATCGAAGTTAAGATTATGGTCCATTGTGACACCTAGTAGTTTGGTGGTAGGGTCAGTGGATATTACTGTGCCATTTTTAGATGTTATATTGAAGTCAAAAGTAGAGGATTTCTGTGTAGGTGTGAATAGTAATAATTTAGTTTTTTTGGGGTTAAGTAGGAGACAATATTGATAGAACCAGTTTTCAGCTGTTGTAAATACTTGTTGGGTATTAGTCTGAAGCTAAGCTGGGGATGATGCTGAACATATCAGTGTTGAGTCATCTGCATATTGAATGCAGGTGGTTTGTGGAAGGGACATATTTAGGTCATTAATAAAGATAGAGAAGAGGAGTGGTCCAAGAATTGAACCTCGTGAGACACCAATTTTAATGGGAAGCTGAGAGGATATGTGATTGTCCCAAACAACTGCTTTCTGTCTATTTTCTAAGCAGGAATTAAACCACTGGATTGCCTGGGAGTCTAATGCCAGAGATTTAAGGATGTTTAGTAAGAGTTTATGGTTAACCATATCAAAGGCCTTGGGGAGGTCTAAAAAGAGAGCTGAGGACAGCAAGTTGTTATTACGATTTTTATTAATATGGTCTGTGAATGATAAGAGTGCAGTAGTTATGCTGTGATAAGGTATAAAACCATGCTGGCAGTCTGTTAGAAGATTGTTTTGGAGAAAATGGTCGAGCAATTGCCGATGGATGCATCTTTCCATGATTTTAGCTAATGGAGAACGTAGGGCTATGGGACGGAAGTTAGAGACTTCATTAGAGTTGCCCCCCTTATGAAGAGGAATGATATGAGAGACTTTCCAGAGGGATGGGATAAAGCCTTCAGTTATGGTTTGATTTATTAAAATGGAGACAGGATAGGCAAGTACTCCAGCTGCAATTTGCAGATACTCAGCTGGGAGGACGTCAGCTGAGGGTGTACATGGCTTAAGTTTCATAAGTAGGGTGTGGGTGAGATACGTTGAGACTGGTTGCAATTTGAAAGTGGGGGGGTTATTGGTCAGGGAGTAATGTTCTTGGGTGGCACCAGGTGACAAGGTCTGGGCTAGGGATGTGACAGTGTCAGAGAAGAATTTCTTGAAAGTGTCAGCAATTTGATTGGGTGTACTCTGAGTGAGGTTAGAAGGAGTAGGTGTTTTAGAATTACCTGGATGTAGTAATTTGTTGATACCTGACCAGAATTTCTGAGGGTTTTGGTGTTGAGCATGTTGGAATTTTAAGTAATAATTTTTCTTGTCTAGGAGTATTAATTTCTTTGTTTCATTTCTAAGCTGTTTAAAGGTTTGGTGGTCAAACATGTTTTTAGTGCTATGCCATTTAGTCCATGTTCTATTTCTCTGTATCATTTTTTGCTTGGTCTCTTTGGTTAGCAACGGAGCAGGCTTTGCTCTGGTTTTAATTGACCGAGTGGGGGCATGGTGGTTAAGAATTTGAAGGAATTTATTGTTGAAGTAGGAAACTGCCTCCTCAAGAGGTAAGTATTTTAGGGGAGAAGTTTGTTTGGTTGAAATATTTCTTATTCCTGGTTGTTCTGAAAATTGTATGGTTGGGGATAGGGGTTTTCTGTCTGGTAATATAGGTGGGTAAGTGGTTGCTGATATCATCAGGTAGTACACCAGTGGTATAAGCCAGGGGGTTACTATTGACTAGAATCCAGTCAAGGGTGCTCTGTTTGAAGCTGAATTTATTTATTCTAGTAGGGGAGGTAATGGTTTGATTAAAGCCATAAAGGTTTATGTGAGAGGTTGGTTTGGAAGAAATGCAGCAATTCTGATCAATATTAAAGTATCCTAGGAGAATAGTTTCCTGAGGGAAGGAAGTGGAGAGCCAGCTCAGTATATTTTCAAGGGTATTAATATTATTGCCTGGGGGGATATAACAGCAGATTATGTAAATGGATTTGTTTGTATTAAGCTGTAGCTTGGTGATTAAAATTTTGCTATTAATTGGTGAGGGTGGTTTGGTATCTAGTTGGGTAACCAGTAATTCAGTTTTGTAGAGTATTGTTACACCACCACCCTTTTTGATTGGACAGTCAAGTCTGAGGATGTTATACCCAGGAGGGATTATATAATTATCCTTAGTTCCTGATTTAAGCCAGGTTTCAGTTAGGCATAAGATATCAAAGTGATGTAGATCTAGTAGGGCATGAAGTTGGGCAATTTTATTGTTTAGGCTGCGAATATTTAGGTGGGCTATATGGAGAGAGATGGGTGTGGTGGTAGGATTTACAGAATTAGCTTGGTCTAGTGGAGGGATACTAGGGAGGTAGTTGTTTGGGCCTGGGTTAGGGGGAATGTCGCCATATAGGAGTAGAAGCTGCTGATGATTGTGTAACTTATATGTAAGATTCCTGCTAAGTGAAAAACGACTGCTAACAGAAAAATTGTGGAGTGGAAATATAAAATGGAACTTAGGAAGTGAAAATTGTTCTGTATTGGCTGTGTTGTGTAAAGAAACAATAAAAATGCTAGATGGAATGTTGGTAAGAATTGGAAGGTTAACTGTTGTAGATGTGAGAGGGGAGAAGATATTGATAGTATTATAGCATTGTATGCATATACAACTAGCAAGGAAAGAGACAATCTGTTTTGTCGAGATTAGACTGTGGTGGTTGACATGAAAACTATATTTGCAAGTGACTTTAATTGTGGTTTAAGAGAAAGACATAAAAAGAGATGACAAGATGTAAAAATGCTGGACGTGTTAAAATGCTGTAATTTAGTTGTGCAGGGCAAAAGTCAATGGACTTATAGAAGGGAAGACTTGGATATGAAATTGATTATTTTATTTAATCAGAAGACTTGGGGGGTAGTAGATGGTGTTACAGTTCTGACAGGTTAATCAGACCATTTAGTAATATGAAGAATATGGCTGTAAAGGAAGAAAGCTATTATATTACAATAAGAAAGGGAATAAAAAGACAAATGATGAATTATGGAATGAAATTGGAGGGTGGGAAGCACTGCAGTTATGGAGTATTAAAGTGTGCAAAGGAAGAGAATGATAACGTAATAGTGAGACTGTTTAAATGTACGTACAAGCAAATCTGGGAAATGATAAGAATAAGAAAGACAGAAAAAGAATATGTGAATGAAGAAATTAAAAATGATCAAATACTAACAGGGAAGATAAACATTTTGGTGATATTGAGAAAGACAGAAGGATGTGGCATAATAATCTGATGAAACGATATTATTATGTAAACCCACTGAAGAATTTATCAGAGGAATTGATTAAATCCATTAAACTAAGAAAAAAGTAGTGTACCACGATAGTAGAGTTTCAGGATTTCCTATGGAGACTATTAATACATTAGTTACCAGTAAAGGGGAGTATGCCATATAAAAAGAAGGAGGAAATAATGTGTTTATTTTGTGGGGCAGAAGAGACAACAGTGCAGTTTTTCTGAGATGTGAAAGACTGGTGAAACTCAAAAGTTGTGGGAAGAACATTTTTCAGAAAATTAATGGCATAAACAATATTGATATGAGTATAAATATGTATGGATATTATAAGAACAAAAAGAAACAATATGAGAGAAGGGTATACAAATGTATTAGATGTAATATGTATTATTTAGAATGGAAGACTGAATACAATTTTGTTTAATGGAAAATGAATTTTGGCAGATATATTGCAATAAATCAGATTATGGTTCTTGAAGAAGGAGTGGGGTCAATTATGGAAGAATAACAATAAGGCTATTATAAGAAAAGTAAAAAACAACAAAAATATAAATGTGTGTATGTGTGTGTGTGTGTGTGTGTGTGTGTGTGTGTGTGTGTGTGTGTGTGCGTGCGCGCGCTTATAAAAATGTAAAGTTTGTAAATATGCAAATAATGTTTTTATGTTATATTAAATAAAGGATCCCTATTCTTTTCAATAAGTGTTATGGGATCTTTTACAGCCAAATGACCTACCAACAACTCAAACAAGTGAGGCCTCAGTTTAACATTTCCTCTGAAGTATGGCATTCTCAGGACTGCAGCACCCCCTTATTTTGCACTTCAGTGTCAGTAATCCATCTACCTGCTGTGGGAATAGGACCACAGCCCTTTGTGCTAATGGCAGGTATGCTTCCTGTTCTACAACTGATGCCTGCAGAAATGTATCATGCCAATGTTTCTTATTTACCTATTGATGATTAAGTTCCTTTAACTAAGTATTTGAGTTACCATTTGCTCTACAAAGGAATACAAAGTCAAAGAGTGTTAGATCTTTTATGGCTCAAAAAGCTAGGTTCAGATCGGTACAGAGGAATCTATAAGAAAATGAATACAAAGAGAGAGCTGACAGTCTGTCCAATTGTCGCTCGCCAGGTCAGCATAAAACAGACGAGTATTATGGGTTCTTGTTCATACAGCCTTATTGTATACAAACACATCATAAATGAAATTAAGTAACTTTAGCTTATAAACAGATTAGCTATCATGCACATGAATGTTAAAATTCTGGCTGTGCCTTCAAAATGGCACGGAAGTTAACCCATGCTTGCTATTTATATGCACACACAGATCTTGGAAATGCTTCTTAAAGGTACAATGTACCTGTTACTCTACACCAATATTTAGCATTGTTGAAGCTTCTAGTTATGAATCTCTTAGGTCTTTAACGTTGAATGATATACTTAGGCAAATACATGCCAAAAGTAGCATTATATTCAATAATGAGTTTGAGGAGATATAAGTAACGATGAATTCACATTTCTCTGGATCTAGTGAAGATGCCTTTGGAAATTACAAGAGCCAGATAGAAGGCTTTCTGGACTGCTTTGAAGATATGATGGATAAATGATAAGGAACTATCAGAAAAATTGCCGAAATTCCTTACTAAAATGCCTGATTGGGAGGGTGTGTCACCTCTATGGTATGTGAAAATGTTTTGTTTACCAAAATGAGCTACATTTCTTTACATTTAATCTGAGACCAATTTTCTTGCATCAGTTGTTAACAAGGCCTAACCCTTGTTGATCAATTGTGAATCAGTGGAAGACAGAATAACAGCATTCAATTTGCAGTTGTTTGCAAACATAGATAGCCACAGGCCAGGAGGGTTGGCCTGGAGGTCAAGAAAATATATGTCAAATATGAAGGGCATGACCCTGAGCCATGTGGTACACATAGTTACATAGTTGCATAGTTAATACCATGCTGACAGCAGCCTTCAATCTAGACCTTTAATAAGCAGTCTCCTGCATATTATTTGTATCCTTATTTTCCTCTATGAGATTATCTAGCTGTTTTTTTTTTTTTATTTCAAGTTTTCCAATGATTCAGACTCCTTTAGCCTCAATGAGAACATATTTTATAGTCTTGGTATACTATGAGTAATAAATCTATCCCTTCTTTTCATTTTATGAAAATGTGTTCTAAACATAGTTCACCTTCTCTCATCCCAGTTTGTTCTTTTAATAGAA
>NC_056726.1:712633076-712815576 GCF_019279795.1 Protopterus annectens
TACACATATGTGTGTCCAAATTGCATTATCGAAGTTTCAAAATTCCGAACCTCATACTGCTGAGACCATATGATTGAAGTTTTGAAACTTGGAACGTTTTGAATGGAGACCATTGTACAGAGTGGAACAGGAAATATAGCAATAAATTTGGTATTGCATTTGGGCCTGGGGTTTTCTATTAAGGAGCTTTTATTAACTTTATTTTAGTCTCTCTGGCCATTACTTCATCCCATTTCATATCCCATAAATTTGAACTTGCTATTCTTTCTTTTACTTTTTCTATTCATTTAGCATCTTTTTTATGTTCCACAGGATCTTCATAGATATTTTTCCAAAATGTATCAATTTCTTCTTTTTTCGGTGATGTTTCAATTAATTTTGCCTTGTTTCCCAGTTTTCTATAAAACATTTTTGGGTCATTAATAAACTGCTTATTTTGTACGTTTCCCTTATATTTATCTGCATATATTCTAAGTTGTTCTGCACTGATATTTTTAATTTATTATTTGCGATTGTGCACAACAGAGCCTGATCTATACTGTTACTGCACATTGCTTTTATCGAGTCTATCTTTCTGAGTATTTTTGTTGCTCTTTCCCATCTTCTATACTCTTCTAACAGTGATACCTCTTGTCTTATTTGATTTTTAGTTTTCTGTATTCGATACTTCCCCGATGGCATTTGATTTCTCCCCTTTATTTCCCTTACTGCCCTGTGTTGTTGTGTTGACTTTATCTGTTATTAATTTAGCTGCACAGTAATATATCCTATTCACTTATGTTATATTGCATGAATCTCTATGAACAGTCCTAATTTATTTTGGGGTTTTATTGACTTTCTCTAGTCTGTTTCGTCATTGATGTTAATATGTCTGTCCATTGCTATTAAATAAAGCAACTCTTCTCTTAGATCATTTTCTTCTAAACTGAGGGCACATTCTTTGATCTCCATTTCCTGCAGTCATTCTACAGAAACTTCCAGAGCATCTTCCTGTGACACATTATCTTCAGTTTCATCCTGTGTCGTACATTGCTCCTTCATATGGAAACTCACTGGCCTAGCAATCTAAACACTGACTGTGTCAGAGTTACCACAGTTTCCTGTTCCTTTCCCTGCTGTGCAACTCCAGCTGAAATTTTGTAGTGGTTTCCTGTGGAAGGCTTCAAAGTATCTTCATATGGCAACTGATCAGATGTTTCCAGCCCCACTATATTCTTCTTAATTTATGGATCCATCGCTCTATCCTATTGTGATGTTATAAAAATTCCATTTTCTACAATAAAGCCTTCACTTTGCAGCTAATCCGTAACCTCAGTTTCTATTTCTTTAACTTCTCCATTACTATTCCTCTTTTTTAATTTTTCTCTTTGTTTTCTTATTTTTTGTATTGTGAAATTTTCCATATCTGGATGCCTTTGCCTATATTTCTCTTCGTATAGCTTTGCAGCTGCTTTTTTGAATTGATTGATTTGGCTTTTTCCTTTGCATAAATATTGCACCATATCAGATCTCTGTTTTTTTCCCATGTCCATATTTCTTTTTTATACCTTTTAAAAATCTCTAGATTTTGTTCTTTATATTTTTGCACTTTCTCAGTTGCTTCTTTTTCCACACACCCCAAGGTTTCTTGGGCTATATAATGTTTTTCATAAATCTATTGTATTAATGAACACAAATTTTTATTTGAAGCTTCTGACAGTTTTTCTTGTGGAAGTATTTTTTCTTTCCTCTAATTTCTCTCTTAATCTTTTTGTATATTTTCTGTCTGGAAATTCTGGGCTTCTTGCATAATAGTAACAATACATAATTTCTTTTTTATCCTCAATAGTCTACCCTATCATCTTTATGGGTCTTTTCTGTCCTATCAATTTTTGTGATTTTTGTGGACTACTACTTCCTTCTACTAAAGGGAGTCATCATCCCCCTGGGCCTGGCCTGGCCAAACTGTGGGAATGTTTAAGTGTCTTGAGGATTCTACATTGTTATTTTTTTCCATTCCTGGCACCAATGCACCTAATAGGACTGGGCACTTTTTTATCCTGGGTCTTGTACACCCAGCTATCTTTTTTATTTTTAACCTACTTCTGTCCATGATATATGATATATAAAAACAGTCTCTATATCAGTGTCATCTTGGTGAGATTTTGTGAAAATCAGGGTTCACCTTGTGCAGGTATTCAACAAGATTTGAGGATGGATTCAATTCCATTAATACTATTCTCCTTTGTTGTCTGATTTATCATCTCATCATTTGGACATCTTTTTTCCAGCACTGATCTCTTTCTGTATGGAGATTTCTTTTTCCTTTGATTCTGTGTAAATATAGAATTGGAACAAGTCTGGGGGTGTCAGGGGGATGAACTCCTACATGGGAGTGCAGGTGGCTTGCGTGCTGCAAAAAACACTTGTTTTGAGTTTTTGTTATTTGACAGAAGTTTTAGTATTCAGTAGAATCATGCACACACACACAAACACACACACACACACACACACACACACACACACACACACACACACACACACAACATATATAAAGAGAGTGAGTGAGAGGCAGACAGACATATATAGATATGGTGTAGATATTCAGTTACAGACATACAATGGCAGTAAAGAATATCGAACAGTTGAAAAATATCAAACCAGTTTTGAAACTCCAGATATTTTGAATGGAGATCGCTGTACAGCACAGAATGGGAAATGTACCATTTTCGTCACTGTAGTCCGGTCTAGGAGTTTGTATATTTATTTAGCAGGGGGAGTCAGGCGTGCAAAAACATAATTGTTTAAAAAAAAATTTTTATTACAATTTCAGTTTCAAAACTTCGATCTGATGGACTTGACCATTTGCAGTTCGAAGTTTTGAAATGTTGAGCTTGTTAATAGATCCGTCTACCCATATCATAGTTCCCCTGAATGTCTCTTGCCTTAGAGGATCTGGGGATTTTCCACCTGTGTGGAACAATGAGTGTCCAGTAAGGTGTGACTTAAAGTTCAGTACTCAGAAGAGGAGAAATTACTACCTTCTTCTCTCTCACTCTGTATATATATATATATATATATATATATATATATATATATATATATATATATATATATATATATATATACATATATATATATATATATATATATACATATATATATATATATATATATATATATATATATATATATATATATATATATATATATACATATACATATATATATATATATATATATATATATATATATATATACATATTTATATATATATATATATATATATATATATATATATATATATATATTGTGGGTTGCACCACAAAGCATGTTCAAGAGCAAGAAAGCTCTTAGTGGTATACTTCTAGTGAAGCCTTAAGAAAACAGCTTAATTAACAAACTCAAAAGTTTCAATTTAAAGAACCCCATCAATGAGTTTGAATGACAAAATACCAGTTTGGTAGGTTGCTCCTGCTCATATGAGGTGCTGGGGTAGGAACAGTACTCCTAATGAGCCATAGAAAAAAGACTTTTGGGGACCTCTGGGAATGTAACCATATCACACAGATAACACTAAAGAAATGTTAGAACAGGAGGTACAAATAAGCTACGGTATAATTTTTGCATGAAAGTTATTAATATCTTTCCATACTGAATCCATTAGTTAGGCAGCCAGTTTCTACCTCTTTACTAATGGATGCTGAATGCATTTTCAGCTTCTTGACATGTATAATGGATAAATGCATCATCATTATCTTTTATACTGGACTAAACTGTATGACACCTACTGCCATGAAATAAAACAAACTCCTGTTTATGAAATACTTTTCTTCGGTTTCCAGAATATGTTGACAAGAATATCTTTTCCTGCAGATGTTACCTCTTAACCTTGAAGTTTCTCAATCTGTGCATCAGGACAGTTATTCAAAATTAAATAAATTATACTTTATCATATTAGCAAAACAATCATTTCCCAGGTCTGACATTGACAAGATAATTGGTTCATAAATTTAGTAAACAAACTCAAAGCATACTGGCCATCATGGAGCCATTACAAGTAAACATTTATTCAACCATTTCCATCGTGAAGGTATGGATTGATGGTCTGAGATTAATTATGGGGTGGAGGGGTATTCCATAGAAGTGGGAGTCTTTGAAACATGAAGTTATAACATTTTATAATACACTTGGCATGTTTTTTTTATTAGGGAAAGGTTATTCTAGTTAAAGGATTTTAAATATTATGTCATCCTTCAATGCTTTGTATATCAGGCATAGATCTCCCTAAGAATGTAAAACAATTCTGAGAAGAAAGAACGTTGTTGCAGTTTTTGAATATTATACAAATATCCCTTTGATTCCCTTTATCAGGAATATTTGTACCATCACCATTTGTGACACATTGCATGTGAATAGGCTGCAGAATGAAATATAATTAATTTTAATTTATCTGATAAGAGGCGCATACAGTGGGGGCAGTTAGGTCTTCTGTACAGCTCTCATCTACATGGGAGATCAGGTGTGCATCTCTATATGTTTTGTGGGTGGTGCAACTCTCTGGGTTTGACAAGTCATTCTCTACAAGGACCACAAAGTATTTTAATGTTTTATCATCTTTTGTTTATTACATCTTGATGACAGATAAAGCTAACAGGGAAGCTGCATGCTTTGACACTGAAAGCTAAATAATTTCTGCTATACTATTCATGTGTAATGTTCATTTTGAAGGAGTGAGTTGACTGTCTATTTGGTAAAACAGAGAATGAAATCAAATATGGCATTTGAGAAGGGGAGGAGGCTAAAGAGGTTATCCAAGACAGTTGTGTAAACCCAAAACACTGGAGAGGGCCTGCAGAAGTCTCAGTTAGAATAATGCTCCCATACAGAAAAAAGCAACCCAGGCAGAAAGATGAGTGAGCAGGAGCAAAAAGGATCACTGCCTTTAAAGAGCAAATAAATAGAAGTAACTCTGCCTTTTTTTTTAATGTAATCACTTTAAGCCAGGATGTCAGCTCCTTGAAGTAAACAATAGGACAGCAACAAACAAAGTTAAAAGGCTAAAAGGGAAGTTGTAAGATTTGGAGGCATATAAAGTAGCAAGCAAAGCTGAGCTGCAAGAGCAGATTCCTAGAATACAGGAGCTAACAGACAATAAATAGGTTGAAAAGATGAATGATTTTGAAAATTGCTCAAGAAAGAACAAATATCAGGACAGTGAGCAACTGCAAACTGGAAGAAATTATAATGTAGCTAGTATATGAGAGATTTATTATATCAGAAAATCAAAAAATGTTATTATACAGGATATAAAACAAGGTCCAGGAGGATGAGGTGCCCAAAACAAAACCAATAAACAGGAAAAAAGCACCAGCAAGCCGTAACCACCTTAAAACATTTAATGTGTTCCACAGCAAGCAAAGCACAACACAACATGTATGCTGTGTTGTGCTTTGCTTGCTGTGGAACACACTAAATGTTTTAAGGTGGTTATGGCTTGCTGGTGCTTTCTTCCTGTTTATTATACAGGATATACAAACTGGAGAAGCATCAGCTAGCCTCAGCAGAAAGAAGCTAGTCAAGGAATACTATGGAACACTCTATAACAGAAGGAAAGCTATGGCGGAGGTATTAAATGAACTACGAATGAATGGAACAGCTGCATGGTTGAAGTACTCTGCAATTCTAGAAGTACAGCAGGAAGGGAATCGTTCAACCTACACAATATGGATGATGTTCAAAGGTTTAACCAAAGGTACTGGAGACAGTGTAACATCCCGGGTAGCAAAAGTCTGAATTGTCTGCCAGACATGGACTGGGAGAGCATCCTTAGAAGGAAGGGAGGTGATGCAAAGACACTGGGAGGATGTGCAATGATAGATGCTGAAACCCTCACAGGGAAGAACAAAACAGGAAGAAGGAGAGAGGGGTTGCATGCCAGTTATTGTGTTGTTGTTGTGTCTTTCGGCTTTTTCCGGTTAGGGGTCACCACAGCGGAACTCCGGTCCGCTAATGATTGGCAGTAGATTTTTACATGCCGAGCTGCCAGTTCTGATGCACAACCTTCAACGAAGGTACGCCCATTCACGCATGTCTCCACACAGAAGACGCTCTAGCTGAGAATCGAACAGGACAACGTCTTACTGTGAGGTGACAACACTACTGCAGCACCACCACCGCAGAGGGTTGCATGCCAGTAAAAGAGATAAACTAGAAATAAACAAATTACAATGATAACCACAAAGGAATGAGAAAAGAGGCAAGACACAAGGAAGGAAAACAAGTGGAAGAAACATATGAATGGGAGAATAATGATAGGCTTCTCCTAAGTGAGATACAGACAGAAAAATAGGGAAAGATGCAGAAATTGCACAGACAAAGGAGAGCTCTAAGGCTATAGGAAGATGGTGTGTCAGATGGTTTGGAAAACTCAGAAGTAAAAAGCTGGAGAAGTGAGGGAGTAATCCATCTGGATAGAAGCATTTAGGATGGATGGCAGAGTCACACAGGTGGAAGGTAGGATTACAGAAGAATTGAAAGTGATTATAGAGAGCAAGCAGCAATAAATAAGTGGAAGGAATGAACCCTAAAAGGCAGGTGTCTGTGGACAGTGTAGGATGGATGTATTAAATGAAACAGAGCCTTACCTTCTAAAACCTAATCCAGGGAACACAACATCAAAAGTTCACAAACAATGGGATAAACTCAATTGATTCATGGGGCACTGATGGGTAATCAGTCAAACGGGCAAAGGGAAGCCACCACTGTAAGCAATATATTTTTCAGAACTACTTTTTGATATGTAATCAACTGCAACAAACATACATTTAATGATTATGTCTTATAAATAAGTAAGTAATAATTGCTAATGTAACAACTGGGAGGGGGGCACAGAAAGGAATGTATGGGACAGAAATCTTTAACACAGGTCACTCAGACCTCAAGCAGCCCTCAAATCAGCATAATTAAAGATGTGGGAAATGACTGCAAAACTTTTCTAGCTTAATTGTTGGCAGTTCTTTATATCTTGGAACCAGATAGAAGAACCTGCTGACAAGTATATCCACATGAAGACAACTCCACACATGTATATTAACAATGACTTAATAAAGGTGCTGAGTATTTACGTCCTCCAAACATATAAGCCAGGACCACATCAGAACATTTAAAAAGTTAAAAGTCAATCATGTGGCCAGTCACACAGTTCAAACTGATTAATTAAAAAAATATGTAACTATGTCTTCTCTGAATGTGTGTGTGTGTGTGTGTGTGTGTGTGTGTGTGTGTGTGTGTGTGTGTGTGTGTGTGTGTGTGTGTGTGTGTGTGTGTGTGTGTACGTGCGTGTATTCTCGCAATCTTAATACATATGTATCAATTAAAACTTACATTGTAAAACTAGGCTGTTAGTAAAATCTTATTCTAAAAACATTGTTACCTAAATAAATAAAATGAGCAACATACCTTATTAAGAAATGAATAATAAATAAGCAGTAATGGAGAGTAAATACATAGTAAATATTCATTTACAAAGTAATGGATGATAAATTTATAGTAAATATACATTTAAGAACTGTTACAATTTAGATGCTCACAACCTGAGAGCACTGCTAATAATGTTTTCTTTGTATCTTGGAGATTGTGGCCCTTATCTGAGTTTGTTAGACTCATATGGCACTTGGGATTATTTGAGTTTGAGACCCATGGTATGGGACAAACAAGGGAAAAGTAAACAATAATTGAGAGATGAACATTTGAGATGAACAGTGGTACATAAGCTGTACAGTAACCAGCTGTAAAACTGCAAAAGACTGTTGGATTATCACACAGATATAGCTGGTGAACCAGAACGGTGAGCAGCAGTGAGGAATGAAGACCAATGAATGGAAATGCTGTAATATAAAAAGACTGTAACATCGGTACTAGGTTGGCATGCAGTCTATTTGTATGTGTAGCACTAGAAAGGAACAAAAGAAAGTCTTAAAAAGGTCCATGTCCAGGGAATATGCATGCAAATGCAAGAACCAAAATGCAGGGATGCAGAGGGTAGGGATGGGAAGAAGGGATTTGAGCATACGCAACTGCTAAAGAACATGATATTCAGCTCAGAGGGCAGGCCTAGAGAAAACATTATATTGGATGTCAGCAATAGGGAAGGCCGTGAGGGGTGAGCAAAAAACAAGAAAAATAAGTTAGTTACATGGACCAGTGGGGGGGGGAGGAGTTCATCAAAAGTAGAAGAGTACAGGAAAAGTTAATAAGGATGGGGGAGACCATTTTCTATTATAAGAAACAAAACTGAAAATCAGAGTTGAGGAGATGACACTGTGTTATGACTATCCAGAGGAAGAAATGGTCAGCAAGGCAGGGGAAAGAAAGAGGAGACTAGCAGTTGTATTTTGTAAAGGGCTTCCGACAACCAAAGAGAGAGTGATAAAAAGAGGGATGGTTAGATGGATCATCAGGCAGGGAAGGGTAGAATGTACACACTGGACAATAGGAAACATGTATGTACAAGACAGGGATGGTGAAGTATTCCACAAGCTAGGTGGGCACAGACTAGAAGAGATGGAATAGAGATAATAGGGGTGACTAAAATATCATCCTAAAACTGAAAAAAGACAGGTTGCATGGAAGGAGGGAATATAAAAAAAAGATGAGACAAGAACTAGCCCACAGAATGAAAAAGAGAGGGAGACTGAATATATGGAGGGAAAGGTATGCACATGAGAGGGAATACACCTGCACAAGAAAAATGTTGGTATAGGCAAATAGAAAAATAGAACGCATGATCTGAGGGCTATTAAGAAACCCACCTTTATTGAAAATAAAGAGTATAAAGAGCTTTCGTCCCTCCAACAAGGAACTTCATCAGAATACAATTATACAATACAACAGCACTATTTAAATGCCCCCTCCTCTCCCTAAGATAGGAGAATAAACAGCCAAATTATGTCAATAAATGAATAATTCCAATGAATAGTCCAGCTACATCTTAACTAAACAGAATTGTGTTTCATAAACATCGCCAAATGTATAAAAAAATACTACTTAAAAAAATCGTTATTTGCAGCAATGACTATTAAAAAGTCTGTGCAGATTATAAATATAATAAGAAACCACACATTCAAAGAAATATGATAAAACAATTTTAACTTATAAAAACATGAGAAACATGAGAAACTTTTTCATTACCTTTAAAAAATTATTATCATATAAACTCTGTTTTGTTGTTCCAAGTTTATCTATATTTTATTAGCTCACTCAAATAACATCAGGGAAAGGGAGATGGCATAATTTAATCCCGGGGGAACATAGCAGCTACCTAAATTGCCACTCTGTCTCCTTCTTTCTAAACATACTTTTCCAATCACCCTCCTGTGGTTGAACTTAACGCCCTCCAATATACCAAATGTAAATTTAATGAAACCTCTACAAAACTGAGAGTGTTTATATAAAGCACTATTCTGTTTTTACTTTTAATATCATTTAGGTGTTCATAGATCCTATTTCTAAGAGCAAGCTCAGTTTTTCCTACATAAAAAACTTCCACATGTCACACTTAGTGCCAAATAAACCACCTTACTAGTTGCGCAATTGCCCTTCTTAAATATCACCTTGTTCCCAAATCTGTTCCCCAAAATAGTATTACTTTGTTTGTTGATGTACCCACACTGACTACAGGCTCCACAGGGTTTGGTATGAGAAACAAAATCTTCCATTGGGTCAATCTTAGTCTCCAATAAGTTTTTTTTTTAAATTAGCACCTGTTTTATTAATAAACAGTGACCCTACACCCACTTTTTGATAAATATCAGGGTTAACTCTAAATATAGTCCAATTCTTTCTGAACACCTTTTTTATTTCTCCTGACAGATGGTTATGCTGTAGTACACAAGCTCTCTCAAAGTTGGTTTTAATCTGTAACTCCATTTTTTGGTCTTTATCTAACCCTATACCTAGTAAGGGCTTATACTGTGTTCCCCATTTTGTATAAACATCCTCCAGTAGTTGGTCCACCCACTCATAAAATATCATACCAATTTTGATGATGTCATACGAGCAGCCCATATGGCTTGCCCTTTAACAATACTCTTTATTGTGCTTTTGGATGACTACTATTAAAGTGTAAGTATGAGTTACAGAAGGAATCCTTGCAGTAAATCTTAGATTTAAATCCTTCACTATAATGTGAAATGTAAGTATCCAAATAATTAATCCCAAATTTGTCATAATTAAAAAATAAATTCCAAAAACTGGGTAGTATTCCCCACATATTGTACAAATTCATGGATGTCCTCTACTCTATCTTTCCACAAAATAAAGATGTCATCCAGAAATCTAGTATACATTTTCACGTTATTCCAGTAGGGGCAATGAAAAAATATCTATTCTCCCACCCAAGTAGTACATTATTGGCATCTACAGGGGCGCATGCCGCTCCCATTACCACACCTTTTACCTGTTGGAAGAATTCTCCCTCGAAGAATACAAGATTAACTCTCAAAGTAATCTATATTCTCCCTTAGTAAGATTCCAATGTATCCTGTTCTCTTTTTGATAAATCCTATATATAGCTTCCATCACCACTTTTTCAAACACATCCAAGAGTGGATTCAGAGGTGGATTAAATATACTTTTCTTTATGGGTATAAGATTCCCTTCCCCAAGCCCCCCTGTTCAGTGTTCTTCTTGTCCAGATTTTCATTCATATATTTCAGAGGATACATTGGAATCTTACTAAGGAAGAATATAGATTACTTTGTGAGTTAAGAGGTGCTACATCTATACATATTATGACCCCTAATAAGGGAGGGAGGATAATGATATTCAAGGCCACTGATTATTCCAATGCAATGCAGAGTTTATTGTTTGATGATATGACATATTTGGTGGTTTCGAAAAATCAGATTAAAATTGCCTACTCCCGTATTGCTTCCCATTTGGAAGATTATGTGGTTAACCAGAGAATTAGTGGGAAGTTGTATGATTTTTTTTGTGCAGGAAGGATTCTGCCATTCCTGTATTTTTTGGTATTCCAAAAATCCACAAATATATTGAACAACCTCCTTTTAGACCCATAGTGACAGCCAGTGGGTCTAAGACACATCCAGTGGCAGTTTTAGTAGATTCATGGGTTCAACCCTTGGTGGAGAATACACCCCATCTGGTTAAAGACTCTTGGCAGTTTTTTGGACAACTGAAACAGGATATTTGGGATGCAGGTCTTATATTCCTTACAACCCTGTTTCCAAAAGTCAAACATTCCTCTTATGCTGTGCTGATGATGCCATAAAAAGGCGGAAATATGCATGTCTGGAGCTAGAGGGATTTGGCTTTATTGGCCTGAAATTGTCCATAAATAGATGTAAAAGTAAAAGTAAAAGAAAAAGTCTTGAACATTCAGAATTGCCATTTAGCTGAAACATCTGATATCCTTAAAGGGTAATTTGCATATATCCCATGTTGCCTCTGATACAAGAGGTTTCAGGTATCCCACAGTGGAAACTAGCTTTGCTAGATTTTTCTTTTTGTGTTTTTTAACCAGTTGTTTTTTTTTATGTGACCTTTTTACTCTTACTCATTGTTTTAGTTTTTTAGTTGGGATACTTTGTAGACACCCTAATGTTTATGGATATCAGTTGGGTATGACAACTCTGGGTTTGCAAAAGTCAAGCATTCCTCTTATGCTGTGCTGATGATGCCATAAGAAGGCAGAAACATTAATGCTCACAGCTAGAGGTGTTCGGCTTTATTGGCCTGAAATTCCATAAAGAGACTGAAAAGAAAAAGTCTTGGACAATCAGAATTGCCATTTAGCTAAAACACATGATATCCTTAAAGATTAATTTGCATATATCCCATGCTGCCTCTGATACACGAGTTTGAAGGTATCACACATTGGAAAGTCTAGCTTTGCTAGATTTTTCTTTTTGTGTTTTTTAACCAGTTGTTTTTTTCTGTGTGACCTTTTTACTCATTGTTTAACTGTAGTCAGCAAGGATTTATTTTCCATAATTCCAAAGGAGGGGCTGGAATTGTTTGAAAATACTTTATTTTTATGTTCCAACCTATCTCATAGTCAAATCACCCTTGTGTGTGAATTCATGGCTGTAATTTTGGAAAATAATTTTGTATTCTTTGAGGGAGAATTCTTCCAACAAGTAAAAGGTGGGGCAATGGGGGCAGCATGTGCCCCTGTATATACCAATACTGTACTACTTGGATGGGAGAATAGATATTTATTTCATTGCCCCTACTGGAATAATGTGAAAATGTATACTAGATTTCTGGATGATATCTTTATTTTGTGGAAAGGTAGATGTCAGAAAAATATGTATTAGTGTATGTATTAGTAATATGCTTAGTGCATTTAAGGCTTGAAAAGGGTTAACACATTTATTCTATTTCACACTGCATAAAATCTGTACGAACTGCAGAAGCTTTCTAACCTTGTATTGTCATGAAATATGCGCAGCTATAATCTTTGCTTATGCTTTGGCAATTTACAGGAAAGCAGATAATTTCTGCTTGTGTCAGGAAAATAATTAATAGATGTATATGACCTAGACAATGAGTTCTGCTTGTGCTGTGAGAAAATACACAGCAGCAGGAGCTATAGATAACCAGAACAAAGACTGCTTGAAAATATGAACTGCAATCAGCACTTGCTTATGTCTGAGCTAGAAAAGTACCTTGAAATGTAACACATGTATTAGAACTACACAATAGAAGCTTGTAACGGGCTAGAGCCCACCAAGGCCAGGTTGTTTTTCTCAAAATGTTTTTCATAAATCCAGTCATGCCAGCAGAAAATCTGAGTAACATCTGCTGTAGAACAATACTGAAAGTTGTGATTATGTCAACCACAGAAGGCAATGCCTTGTAGAACAGTATAAGAATAGCATACTTTCTGTTAGTAGTTAGGCAAAATCCTCTATTTGCATGTTTTTGTCTCCTTGCAGCAAGTTATTAAATGTGCCTTATCTGAACCTTACGTGTATTGGTCTTTGAAGTTTTTTCCTTTGACAGATTGGTCCTTCAAGCCAGAGACCCTCACTTCGCCTCGGATCAGACAGGCCAGGTGGCTTGAAACCATATGGGGAAGAAACCACATCGGTTCTTCTTATTTTGAAAAGCCCTCCGACTGAATTGTCGTACAAAAGAGGCCAGCCACTTTCTGATCTGCGACTGAAGGACGGGTTTTTCACAAACCAGGTGATCAATCACGAAGGCTCAGGTAAGGTGAATCTACTTTTTTTCTGTTTTAAATCAGGGACTAGATTTGTATTGTTTTTGTCAGGACTGTATTTTTACAAGTCAGGGACAGAAAAGATTACTGTCTTGTCATAGATCAGGGAAACAGAGTAGGTAGGCAGGCATTCTGAAGAGACTATAACAAAATCCATGGTACCACGTTAAAAATAAGGAGTTACATAACGATTAAAAAGGGTAGAATAAAATGGGTAATAATTGCACAAAAAGACCCCAAAATCCGCCGTTAACCGAAGTTGCAAAATACATGCAGTAACAGGATGCTGATAATATTAAATGCTACTCAAAGTGGGTTAATAAGTATGAATTCAATGGTAAATTAGAAAAATCCTCGCTTATCAAACTTGTCATACAGCTTAAAACCAATTCTAAAGGTCGGGTAAAAAAGCAACGCCAATTAGGAATTCCTCAGGCAAACAGGTGGATTGAGGAGGTAAACCGTAGGGAACAAAAGAATAATAAATCAAAAGCAATGTTTTTAGATAAGGAGGACAATAACTTAGTAATAGCATTGGCCCCTCCACCTTCTTTACCAGAATATGAAGCACGTGAACAGGTTAGTCCACCCCCACGATATCCTGCTGTCACTGAAAATAGAGACATTACGAAAGCAAAACCGTTTATTAGAGATCCCATCGAGACCAGGTCTCGAACACGGGCAGGTAAATCAAAAGGGGACATTGAATTATATCAAATGGGTAAGAATTCACAATCTATGAGTGAAGACGAAATATGCCCACTTATAGAAGTACCTAATCCTCAGGCAGGGCAAGAAGGTCAGGACCCAATTATTCTAGTGTATAGACACTGGACTCTGGAAGATATCCGGAAAGCCACTGAGGGAATTCCCCATCCAAAAGTTAATTTCAGAAAGTTCTTAGAAGATTTACAAGGAATGAGGCTAAGTTATAATTTAAACGGAGAAGAGGTAGAAAAAGTAGTCAGACAAATTGTGGGACCAGATTGGCACATGTTTAGTGGCAACTGGAATCCCCATGACGCTGCGCTCAGACCCCTCCCTCATAGCAGAGCAGAGCTAGACAACAGAGTGAAAGGTCTTACAGACCAAATCTCTGAGAAATGGAAGCCTAGGGCAGACTGGACTTGCATTAATCAATGCATCCAACAAGAAGGTGAAACTATTGACAGATATTATGCCAGACTGTTAGAATGTTTTAATAACCACTGTGGAATGCAGATTCCTGAAGATCAGACACACGATTCCCCATATGAGCAACAGTTAAAGAATGCATTTTTGAAAGGCAGCATTGCACCCATAAGCAGTTTTATTACAAAGCACATGGTAAATCATCGTACAAGCAGGTTACAGTCATTACTTGAATATGCTAGGCATGCCGAAAGGCATTTTAATAGCAAAAAGAAAAAGAAAGCCCAAGTATTTTCTGCAGAAGATGGAGCAGAAGTTTATGTAGCACAGTCTGGGAAAAAGGGCAAGAGAAATGCCCAGGGAAACAAACAATCTGATCAGCAATCAGAGGACTTTGAAGGGCGAAAGAAAAGGGGTGAATTTTTTAAATGCGGTAAAAAGGGACACTTGGCAAGGGATTGCAAGAAAAACAAGAAGGCAACCACGGAAGACAAAGAGGGTGAGGACTGACTATATGATAGTCAAGAATCACTAGAAGGAGATAGCGGAGAAAGGACAAATGAGAATGTGATAGAAGGAGTAGATGATGTGACAGAAGAAATAGAGGAAGTGCAGGAAGTTACGGATAGTGAAGAAAATGAAATATTGGATTTAGCTTTATTGAGCTTAGAGCTCTATTTAGCAGACACAAAACCAGAAGTTACACTCTTGGTGGAAGGGAGGGAAGTCAAATTCTTGTGTGACTCAGGGGCATCATGGACCCTGATACATCCCTCCAAACTGCCAGAGAATTCAGAGTCACCTGATTACATACTAGTGAAAGCAGCTAATGGACAGCTGTATCGGGAGCCCCTCTCCCATAATATTGCAATAACTGATCCTCTTTCAGGATTGACCCAGAAAAGCAAAATTGTTGTGTCCGCAAAATGCCCAGTAAACCTCTTGGGAAGAGACCTTATGCAGCTATTTGGTATAGCAGTAGTTCCGACTATGCAGGGTATGGAAGCACAGCGACAAATTCATACCTTTACAGTGCAATCGGAGGGTGAAATGTTCTATTGGTACAGCCAGGACTTGGTTATGACTGGTCCAGGGGCAGTGACCAAAGAGTTGATGAACGTAGCCATCAGAAAATTCCCCTCCCTTGACATTGATAAACAACATTTGTTGCACTGTACTCTGTATTATTGTAACACACCAGGACCTGATAAGGAATATGAGCAAGAATTGTTTAGAAATCGTGCAAACAGATTGATATTACGAAATCTGTACTTGGACATGGAAAGGAACAGTGTAGCCAGCTGTTCATTGCCCCAGGAGTTCTTTGCACTCTATAAATTTAATTGATTACCACATGTTAGCTTAACTAAGGACAAGAATGTAAAATGGGTAGACTTAGGAGAAAAAGTCACAAAATGGGAAAAGCAGACAGAGTTAGAACTGTCAGAACAGGGAATACAAATGCAGAAGTTGAATTGAATAACTCAGACTCACCCAGCTGTGCACTTGCAGTCTAGCAAGGACAGCTGATTAGCACTCCTATTAAAGGAGGAAGGGAATGCCTTACAGAATATACCAGAAACTCTTTGGTCAACAGGAAAGTCAGATGTAGGACTTATTCGTACAGCGGGACCAGTTACTATCATGCCAAAGTCAGCATTTAGACCACAGAAAAGACAGTATCCCTTAAGAAAAGATGCAGAGGTAGGAATCAAACCTATTATAGCAGCTTTACTTAAGGAAGGGGTGCTGGTGGAATCTCCTGATTCACCATGTAACACACCCTTATTTCCTGTTAAGAAAGTGAATGGAGAATGGCGTATGGTCCAAGATTTAGAAGGTGTAAATGACGCAGTAATACCAAGGGCACCTACAGTGCCAGACCCACACACCCTGTTGAATGACTTAAAACATCAACAGAAATATTTTTCTGTGGTAGATATCAGCAATGCATTCTTTTCGATACCGATGCACCCTGACAGCCAATCTTGGTTTGCATTCACATTTCAGGGGAAAAGGTATACATATACATGACTAGCACAGGGATATTGTGAAAGTCCAATGATATCCTCACAGGAAATGGCAAGCAATTTGGTGGGATTTACCCCACCAAGAGGCAGTCAGATTTTACTTTATGTTGATGATATCCTGCTGGCGGCCCCCACCCAGCAAGATTGCAAAGAAGATACCATAGCGCTATTAAAATTTTTAGCCACTGAAGGACATAAAGTAAACAAAATAAACTGTAGCTTTGGAAAAAACAAGTTAAATACCTAAGACATGTAATATCCAAAGAGGGTAGGACATTAGATGAGGACAGAAACATAGCGATTTTGCAAGCACCAAAACCCACTACTAAGACGGAAATGATGTCCTTCCTGGGTACGACTAATTTTTGCCGGAGCTGGATTCCAAACTATGTTTTGGAATCTGCACCACTGACTAACCTGATATATAAAAAGCCTATGGCAGCAAAGGATTTGTTACAATGGACACCAGAATCAGAATCTGCTTTCTGCAACTGAAACAGTTAATAGTGTCCTCATTAGTTTTAGGATTACCAAACTATCATAAACGTTTTTTCCAAACTGTAGATTGTAAGCAAGGATATATGACATCAGTGTTAACACAGCAGCATGGGGACAAGCAATGCCCAATTGCTTATTATTCATCACAACTAGACCCAGTGGCACGGTCTTTACCCCACTGTGTACAAGCAGTAGTTGCAGCTGCAATGGCAGTACAGGCTTAGGCCTCAGTAGTTTTATTCCACCCTCTCACTTTGAGAGTGCCTCATGCAGTTGCGATTATTTTACTGCAAGAGAAGGTAGCATATCTTTTCCCTGCTAGGCATCTTTCCTGTATGACTATATTGTTGAGCCAACCTCATATGACAATTGAACGCTGCAAGACTTTGAACCCTTCTACCTTGCTCCCAACCCCTGCAGATGGCACACCACACAGCTGCCTGCAGGTGATTGAGCAAAAAACACTGCCTAGAATGATCTCATGGATGTTCCCTTGGTTGATGCCGAGGTAACATACTACGTGGATGGCTCGTGCAAAAGGGGTCCTGCAGGACAGAACCTAGTAGGATATGCAGTAGTTTCTGATACTGAGATTATAGAAGCGAAACCTTTATCACACAATTTATCTGCACAGGCAGCAGAATTGATTGCCTTGACACAGGCATGTATCTTAGCAAAGGGTAAATGTGTGAACATTTTTACTGACAGCCAGTACGCTTTTTCTACTGTACATGTTTTTGTGCAACAGTGGAAAAATTGAGGAATGATAACATCTACTGGCAAACCAATCAATCATGCACAGTTTATTTTAGATCTTTTATAATCTATTCAGTTACCTCAGAAAGTAGCTATTTGTAAATGCACAGCTCATACCAAGCAACAAGATAGGATTTCAAAAGGTAATGCAAGAGCTGATACAGCTGCAAAACAAGCAGCTTCAGAAGTATTTCTTTTGAATGAGGAATTATAACCCTCTGAGATTTTAGACTTAGAAATGTTAAAGACAATGCAGACACTTACTACGCAGGCTAAAAAACAAAGATGGGTAAGACGAGGAGCAATTCTCGAAAAGGGGCTGTACATCTCTAAAGAAGGGAAACCGATATTACTATCTAATTTGTTTAGATAAGCAGCTTTGTTGAGCCATGGGCAATGACATGTCTCAACAGGGGGGATGGTACAGCTGGTGAACTGAGTGTTCACGACATATGGATTTTTAAACTATTCTAACAAATTTTGTTTAATGTGTCACGTTTGTAACAAACATCATGCACAAGGGGCATTAAAGCCCAAGCAAGGGAGTTTCCCTACACCACCATATCTGTTTCATACTATCTGTATGGATTTCATAGAATTGAACAAATGTGAAAATAAGAAGTATTGTCTTGTCATTATAGATATGTTTTCCAGATGGGTGGAAGCCTTTCCGACTAAAAATCCAGATGTGGCTACTGTAGTGAAAATCCTTGTTAAAGAAATAATCCCTAGATTCGGCATTCCGGAAAGGATCTATATTGACAAAGGTACACACTTTGTAAACCAAACCATACAACAGTTAAGTAAGCATTTTGGTATTTCATTAAAGAATCATTGTGCATATCATCCGCAATCTGCAGGGTTAGTTGAGAGGCATAATGGGATTTTAAAGAGTAGGCTAAGAAAGTTGATAGAGGAAACAAAGAGAAATTGGGTGTACTGTCTGCCCCTGGCACTGTTGAGCATGTGAACTGTTCTGAATGCAAAAGGATTGACTCCTTTTGAGAAACTATTTGGAAGGGCTTATTATATACCTCAGTGGAAACTTCTCATGCCCACAGACCAGGAAGCCGACTGTACACTAGCAGAGTATATGAGAAATTTGTTGAATTCTAAACATCTGTTGCAGTCAAATTCTGTTTCAGATAAAGAACAAACCAGACCATCAGAAGTGGCAGTGGATCCGGGAACCTGGGTCTGGGTGAAGACAATAAAGAAAAAAAACTGGACGTCACCAAAGTGGGAAGGTCCATATCAAGTGCTTCTGTCGACACCCACTGCAGTCAAGATCACAGACCGTGCCTCATGGATCCACCTGATGCACTGCAAACTAGTTAAGAACTTTGAACTGGACAAAAATCTTGTCACATGTCAAGAGCAAAATGATAGAATCCAGAAAAGCAGGAATGCAGAACAACCATTTTCTCATAAGTATTGCATAATCATCCTGTTAACTGTACTAGTGGCAATAGTATTTTTGTTGTGGCCATTCCTTTTTCCAGCCACACAAACTGAACTGAATAAATGGGAAGCGTTACTCATAGACTAGTACCCAAACTTCAACACGTACCAAGCAATTAAATATGTGTATGCTGAGACTTTCAATGTTTCGAATTGCTGGATTTGCACAGCTTTGCTGACAGCATACGGGGGTTATTAATGACTGTAGTCCCCCTAGAGGTCAATGAGACCTGGGAAAACTTGATTTATGATACCTCAACTGTTACATCACAAGATAAAATAGCATTGCACTTGTCTATTCCACAAAAGGGAACTGTGTGTTTTTATAAAAATGATACTGTTCAGGTGGGTTGGAGTAATTGCAATGTGACTGTTCCTTATAAATGTTACACTAAAGCTAACAATGCAGGTTCTTATTGTAATGCAAACTATGATTCATTTCTTGAACTGATGCAAAAAAACAATTGATGAAGTAAAACATAATTCTGTTCTCTATAAACAACTGTCTATAATTGATAGAAAAATGTTTCATGCAGCACAAGTGTATATTCATAGTAAAGTTACTTCTAAAGTAGAGGATTGTTATTTTGTATGTGGCAAAAAGGCATACAAGTGCTTACCTGAGAATTGGTCCAGCAGTTGTTTTTTGGGCTACCTGGTTCCGGCCATATGACACACTGCAGTTTTGCCTCGAGGAAAAATTCGGAATGTCCGAGAGGTCGACAAGAAACCTGTCAAGAAACCTGTAAATCCAGTGGGGCAAATCGATGCACACTGGAAAAACCATCATTCTATAGGCGATGGACTGACACACATGGACTTGAGTGATACTGTTATATCATGGGCAGGCATATTACCAGCATATGGAGCAACAAAATCGATCTGGGAGCTGAGAAAACTGTCTAAACTTCTCGAAGTAATGAGTAATGCAACTTTTTCCGCTCTCGAATTGGTGACTGATGAACTGAATGCCATGAAAACTGTAGTGCTTCAGAACCGCATGGCTCTCGACTTCACCCTAGCGGCAAGAGGTGGTACTTGCGCTTTAATCCAGGAGGAGTGCTGTTTGTATATTCCTGACCATAAACACGAGATAGACAATCACCTTGATGTAATTCAGCAAGTGTCGGCCATGACCAAACCAGGACCAAACCCACTAACGGACTTTTTCCAGAAATGGTTTGGGGGTGGGGTACTATCCTGATGAACATTCTGATTGCTATTTGTGTAGGAATGATCCTACTGGGAGCATGTGTTTGCTGTGGCATCCCTTGCATTAAAGACTTTATAGACATGTCAGTTTCTGAAACCTTATATCAAAGTACTGAGCTTGAAGAACTGTTAAAAGATTGAAAATGCTTCCATAAGTTTAAATTAAATGATTCTCTTAACTGCAAATCCTAAGGGGGAAGAGGTTAGGAGAAGAAAAAACTGTTTATGCTTATTTTGAAAGTAGAATAAAAGTATTAAAAGGGGGGAAATGTCAGAAAAATATGTATTAGTGCATGTATTAGTAATATGCTTAATGCATTTAAGGCTTGAAAAGGGTTAACACATTTATTCTATTTCACACTGCATAAAATCTGTACGAATTGCAGAAGCTTTCTAACCTTGTATTGTCATGAAATATGCACAGCTATAATCTTTGCTTATGCTTTGGCAATTTACATGAAAGCAGATAATTTTTGCTTGTGTCAGGAAAATAATGAATAGATGTATGAGACCTAGACAAGGAGTTCCACTTGTGTTGTGAGAAAATACAGAGCTGCAGGAGCTATAGATAACCAGAACAAAGACTGCTTGAAAATATGAACTGCAATCAGCACTTGCTTATGTCTGAGCTAGAAAAGTACCTTGAAATGTAACACATGTATTAGAACTACACAATAGAAGCTTATAATGTGCTAGAGCCCACCAAGGCCAGGTTGTTTTTCTCAAAATGTTTTTCATAAATCCAGTCATGTCAGCAGAAAATCTGAGTAACATCTGCTGTAGAACAATACTGAAAGTTGTGTTTGATTACGTCAACCACAGAAGGCAATGCCTTGTAGAACAGTATAAGAATAGCACACTTTCTGTTAGTAGTTAGGCAAAATCCTGTATTTGCATGTTTTTGTCTCCTTGCAGCAAGTTATTAAATGTGCCTTATCTGAACCTTACGTGTATTGGTCTTTGAAGTTTTTTCCTTTAACAGTAGAGTAGAGGACATCCATGAATTTTTGCAATATTTGGGGAATACTACCCAGTTTTTGGAATTTACTTTTAATTATGACAAACTTGGGATTAATTATTTGGATACTTACATTTCACATTATAATGGAGGATTTAAATCTAGGATTTACTGCAAGGATACCTTCTGTAACTCATACTTGCACTTTAATTGTAGGAATATATTTAGGCTTAACCCTGATATTTATCAAAAAGTGGGTGTAGGGCCACTGTTTATTAATAAAACAGGTGCTAATTTAAAAAAAAAATATTGGAGATTAATTTCAACCCAATGGAAGATCCTGTGTGTAGTACCAAACCCTGTGGAGCCTGTAGTCAATGTGAGTATATCAACAAACAAAGTAATACTATTTTGGGGAACAACTAGGGGAACAAGGTGATATTTAAGAAGGGTAATTGTGCAACTAGTAATGTGGTTTATTTGGCCCTATGTGTGACATGTGGAAATTTCTATGCAGGAAAAACTGATCATGCTCTTAGAAATAGGATCTATGAACACCTAAATGATATTAAAAGTAAAAAGCAGAATAGTGCTTTGTATTAGCACTCTCAGTTGTATGGAGGTTTCATTAAATTCACATTTGGTATACTGGAGGGCGTTAAGTTCAACATCGGGGGGGGGTGACTGGAAAAATATGCTTATAAAGAAGGAGACAGAGTGGCAATTTAGGTAGCTGCTATGTTCCCCCTGGATTAAATGATGACATCACCATTTCCCCAATGTTATATGACTGAGCTAATAAAATATAGATAAAGTTGGAACAACAAAACACAGTCTATATGATAATTTTTTTAAGGTAATGAAAAAGTTTCTCATGTTTCTTATGTTTTTCTAAGTTAACATTGTTTTAACATATTTCTTTGAATGTGTGGTTTCTTATGATATTTATAGCCTACACAGACTTTTTAATAGTCATTGGCGCAAATAAGGATTTTTTAAGTAGTATTTTTTATACATTTGGTGATGTTTGTGAAACACAATTCTGTTTAGTTGAGATGTAGCTGGAGAATTCATTGGCATTATTCATTTATTGACATCGTTTGGCAGGACAGTGATTGGTTGTTTATTCTCCTATCCTAGGGAGAGGAGGGGTATTTAAATAGTACTGTTGTATTGTGTAATTGTATTCTGATGAAGTCCCTGGTTGGAGGGACGAAAGCACTTAATACTCTTTATTTTCAATAAAGGCCAGTTTTGTAATAGCCCTTGGATTGTGCATTTTATTTTTTATCGGCTGTTTGTCTGGTATAGACAAGTAGCTTGCCAAGTTCTTATCAAAGGAAAACCTAATTTGAATAACGGAAAAGTTCCAAACACAGAAGAGACACATATCTGATCATGCAGCAGTGAGATGTAAGGTGCATGTGTAGGAACAGAAAATAATGAGAAGTGGATAGAGGTGGGCTAGCTATAAATGGAGACAGAGGACAAAGATGCACTGCAAGGGCTAATAAAGGAGTCAGTACAGAGCAATATGAGAGACAGGGACAAACAGGAAGAACACTGTTGGGAAAGGATTAAGGTCTCTGTCAGGGGAAAATAATGAGAACAGAAGAATAGAAGAAAGGTGACTGAGGTGCCTGAGAGAGAAAGCTACAGATGGTACATAAGGAAGCTGGAAGAAATAAAAAAAAAGGAAGCACTATAGATCAGAGAAAAAGCAATAAGAATGGATTTTCAGAGTTAAATTATTACATAGCAGGAAAATCAACATTGGCACTGGAAGTACTACTATTGGATTGTTTGGATAGTTTGGAAGGCACAGCAAAAACAGCTAGCAAATAATTACAAGAAGCTGCAGGCAGAGATAGAGAAAGGGGTATAGAAGATAAAGGGAGAAGATGGAGAATATTTAGAAGAGGATGAGCTGATTATAGGTTCATAGGTAGGTACTAGGCTATCGGCCCGAGGGCCTACATAAGCCTAGCCAACAAGGTTCCCTGGCTTACGCCACCCAAGAAAGTTATTTTACTGTGCCACTGTTGAGCAGAGACACAGAAGTGATTTCTGGGGTGTATTTCCTATTTCCCATCCACTCATCAAGATTTTTCTTGAAGAGTGCTAATGAAGAACTTTGCTTGACATAGATGGGTAGCCTGTTCCAGAGTATGGGAAGTCTATGGGACAGAAATCTATCCCTCCAGCATGTTCTGTTTATTGTGGTGACAAGGTGTAGGTCCCTAGACAGTGTAGCTCGGAGGGATTGGGATTTCTTTAGGTGTAACATGTCCAACAGCTCTGGGTTTGACATAGCTTTATATGTTAGGCAGAGATCACCTCGGAGTAGGCGATATGCTACAGAGTAAAGCTGGAGTTTTTTGAGATGGTCAGTTTAGGGCATCTGTTTGATGCAAGTAATCCTCTTTGTGAGGTACTTCTGTGACCTTTCCAGCTGCTGCAGATGCCTTGTGAGGTACATTCCAAAAGGGGCATTGTACTCTATAATGGGTCTAATGAGTGTCAAGTAGAGGGGAACAATGACCTCTTTTTTCCTGGATGAAAACCCTTTTATGATGAGGTATGCCACTAGAAGGACTTCCTGACTACTGTGGCAATCTGGCTATCAAAGAACAGACTACTGTCCACCTGGGTCCCAAGTAGACTGCTGTCTATGTAGTAGTTCATGGGTACAGAGTTTTTACCAAAGGGGATGCCACTGCACTTTTTGGCATTGAGCTTGAGGCCATGGCTCTGACACCAGCCATCTGTCTCAGTGAGATCCTTCTGTAGGATTTACACATCATTTGGGGACTCGACTATGGTTCCTAGTTTGCATTCATCTGCGAACTTTGTTAGCCAGAGGCATTCTGTGTTAGCCTGTACTTCAGAGAAGTAGATACCAAACAGGAGAGGTCCCAGGACTGAACCCTGTGTTACTCCACTTGTCACTGGTTTAAGGTCAGATTTGGAGCATGCAACTTTTACAGTGTGGGTTCTGTCAGTGAGCCAGTTGGCAACCCATCTTGTGATGGGTAGGGATTTATACCTAGTTTAGTGACTTTAGCTATAATTCCAGAATGCGGGATGGTGTTGAAAGCCTTGGCGAGGTCAAGATAGGCTGTATGAATCACCTTACCCTCATCTACAGCTTTGGTGACTGCCTCAAAGAAGTCAATCAAGTTCAGGAGGCTTGATCTGCCTTTCACAAACATGAACTGGGTGGGATCCAGAGTTTGGAGGTTACCAATTTCCTTGTTTATGAGTTCTGTGATGATACGTTCCATGGCCTTACAGACCAGGCTCGTCAGGCTAGTAAGTCAATAGTTCCCGGGATCAGTGGTGGCTCCCCCTTTGTGGAGTGGGATAACTGTTGCTGAATGCCATTAAGTGGGCACAAAGCCTGATGTGAGGCTATGATTGAACATGGTGCTTAGGTGGGGAGCCAGTTCATTCTGACGTTCGTGTAAAATGCAGCCTGGGATGTTGTCCGGTCCCATGGATGCTGTGTTTTTGGATTTAGAGAGTGCAGCTTTTACCTGCATAATTGTGACTACAGGGACTCTGCATTCTTCCTGTATAGATATGGGCCCTTTAGGGGGTGAGCGGTGGTAAAGTTAGCACTGAACCTATCTGCCAGGATGTTGGCAATATCAGTTGGTTCTATAATTTTCGTGCTGTTGTGCTGTAACTCAGAGCAGATCTGGGTGTTGCCATTGAGATTCTTCACATAGCTATAGAATGCTTTGTGGTTGCCCTTAGAATCAGTGGCAATTTTGTTTCTGCAACTAGCTTTGGAGGATCTTATAAGGGATCTCAGCTTCTTGCTAAGGCTGACCAGGGAGCTCCTCCTCTCATGGGATTTTACTCTTTTTTACAACAATTTTTTCCTTCTGTTGTACAGTTTGTTTATGGCAGGGGACCACCAGATTGGCTTCTTTTTTTTGGAGGATAGCATCTTGGTTCTGTTTGGGATAGCACGATCCATGAACTCGTGTAAGTGCTTATAGAGTGCATTTGTGTAGGATTCAGCAGTCATAACTGTATTGTCCATCTGCATGGGTGTCATGATGTTCACCACTTCTGTCTTAAGAAGCATGAAGTTGGCTTTGGAGAAATATTTTACCGTAGTTTCCTTAATGGGGGGGTGGGGGCGGGATGTGGATATCAAGGGTGATTAGCTTATGGTCGGATCAGACCAACGAGGAGTTGACTTCAGGTGTGGAACACCGGTCACTCATGTTGGTAATAACTAGGTCTAGGATATTGTTGCTCCTGGTGGGGGTGTGGATAAGTTGATCCAGGGCATTGGAGTTTATGAATTCCAGAAAGCGTTGTGTGAAGGAGTTGGTATACGAGCAGTTTTCCCAGTTAATGGTGGGGTAGTTGAAATCGCCCATTATTAGGGTATTTGGTTGAACCCTAATATTTTCCAGTACATCAAGAAAAGAGGAGTGGGAAACTTGGGGCATGGTGGGGGATCTGTAGCAAGCTACAATATGGATTGCAGTTTTGCCCAGAGTTAGTTGCACTTGGATAACCTTGGATGCATTATGCTGAACAACTATCCTGGAGGTGTGGATATCCTTAATGAATATGGACACACCTCCGCCTTTAGTGCTCCGGTCCAGGTTACATGGCCGAAAAGTGTGGTATGAGTTACAGCCTGGTAGTGCAGTGGGGCTCTCTGGAGCCTTGACCCAGGTCTCAGTCACTGCACAGGTATCGATGTTCTCCATTTTAAAGAGTGCCTTAAGTGAGTGCATTTTGAGATTTAGACTTCTAGCATTGAGTAGCATTACCCTCAGTTTTTGCTTGCCTGTTCCTGTTATGGTGGTGAATTTGTCATTTGTACCTTGCCTAAAAAGGCACTATGGGGTGGCAAGAGCCTTAGATTAGATTAGAGAAGGATTCAAAGATTGTTACAGGGAGATTAACCAATAACAGGAAGGAACAGAAGTTACAGAGTTGAATTAGGGCAAGAATGTAGAGGGTGAATAAAGAGGCAAGGTGAATGCAGAGGTGACTAGGGATGAGCTAAGGAAAGCCATATACAAGATAAAGGAGAAGAAGGCTATTGGGCCAGATTTATCCCCCCCAGAATTCTACAAATGGGGAGGGGGAAATGTGGAAGATCTTAGATGAGGAATACAAGAGAATATAGGAGCAGGATAACCATGCTACTTAAAGGGGGAGGGAAAAGGGAGAAAATTAAAAATGATAGACCAAGTTCATTGATTAATGTAGATATCAACATTTTCACAAAGGTATTGGCAGGAAGACTGGATGAATTATTACCAAAACTAACACAAGCAATGCAAAATGGCTTCATGAAGGGAAGGACGGCAGAAAAAAAGTCAGGTGCATTGCTTGGTAGAATTTAATGCAACAACAATGACATTATAACCAGTAATCCTCCACCTACTCTGCAACATAAAAATAGGTGCTAGAAAGAAAAGGCTACAACAGATGCAAAAAGACAAAGTATTGGGTCAATAGATGCAAAGGAAAAAGAGTGACAAGGGCAAACATGAGCATGAATGCAAAATGAGGGGGGGGTGGCCTGGGAGCTCTTGCATATGCCATCATATGCACTGACATGTAACATTATTCACTTTGTAGAGATAGATGAGAAGGAGGTTAAGCAAAAGAAAGTATAGGTGATGGAGATGAATGAAACAGCATTAAAAGAACTGAGATGCATGAAACGAGGTGAAGAGAACCCAAATAAACTATATGGAAGTGAATAGTAGGGGGCAAAGACAGAGAAGAAAAATGAAGACATTAGGAAAAGACGTGAAATAGCAAAACAGGAAGAATGCTGTGCAAAGAAAAGGATGTCAGGGAAAGACTTAAAACAATGGAGGAGTTAATACAGAAATACAGAAGATGAGAGACCCAAATGTGGAACTACTTGGTACTCAGGAAGCCCTGGTAAAAGAATACAGAATGGGCAAGAGGAGAAAGGAACAGGCAAGAGGGAAAGACAGATGAGGGAAGATAGGGCCCTGATGGAAATGGAAGACATTAGGGAAGCAAAGGATCAAACAAATCTAGTAAGGTTTAAGGGGAAGAAATGACAAGGGCAAAGACCAAAGAATGAGACAGATTTGTGTAGGCGATGAAGAATGGAAAGGAGTTGTAGAATACAGGCAGTGAAGCACATGCAGAAAGTTCATGGAGCAGGAGAGCAAAGCCTGAAAATACTGGATAGATGGTATCTAGACACCAAGAGATTGATAAAGTAAGGCAGAAAGGAGGACAGTGGATGCTACAGGAGTTATGAGGAAGAGGCAGGAATGATGCATGTGTTTTGGCATTATGGGTGGGCACAAGAAGTTTGGAAGCAGGCACAGGTGACTTGAGGAGACATATTTTAAAAGGAAGGAGAGCATACTTGGGAATTTTTTACATCTGGAAAGAAAAAAAATAGAAAAAGAGAACTAAAGTTAAAATCACCATCACTCAAAACTGGAAGGGAGCAAAAGCAATATGGGAGCAAGCATTACACAAGAGGTTTTTGGACATGGGGAAAAATGGCAGAAACTAAATAGTATGAGGAAAGGAGAGGATAGTAAATGATAGGCAAAGAAAATTGGTATTACAGTATTTCAAGAGTGAAAATCATACCAGGAGGAAGGAAAGAGCAAACCCAAATGGAAACTGTAGGTGGTAGTGGTGGGGGTGGCAGATAGGGATAGGAGAGAACATGAACCAAACAACTACTAATGAGACATGGTGGTTCATGCATGAGAATTGCTTGTGAATATAATATACTGTATGGAATTAACTGAAATTGTCAAATGTAATACCTCTTCTGGGCTATGTCTAATGGAAAAATAAGGTGGGTGCAGTTAAGGATATAAACAAAAATGAGCCAGTCACTGGTGGGGATAAAGTATACCATTCATGGATTGCACTATAGAGGTGATATGTAAATTTGTTTTGTGCAATACTGTTTGAGTACATATTTAAAAAAAATGACATCTTAGAAATGATGCCAAAAAATATATGAGCCAGGACAAAACCTTGAGGAACTTCAGTGTTGATGGAGGATGATGAAGATAGCAGTCTAACTATTTTTAACTATTTGATATGATCATGTAGATAACTGTGGACCCAAATTATTATGGATTCATTTACCTTTAGATCCATGAGTTTATGTATGATTCAATTGAGAGTGGGTTATAGTGTATAATGCTTTAGTCAGATCAGAGTAGGTTGTATAGACAGATAATCTACCTTTATCCTAAATGGTGGCATCACACCTGAAAATATTTACAAGGCTAAGCAGACAAGATATACATTTGACAAAACCCTATTGGGTCAGACCATATGAAATAATGTTTCTCCTATCTGTCTGAATAAGTTCCATAATGACACTCTCCATCATATTGCACAAAATGGATGTCAGGATAATTTGTCTGTAATTCTTGGCATCTGTGCAAAGACTTCTCTTGTGGACTTGGGTTACAATAGCTTAATTCCATATACCAGAGGCAGAACCAGTTTAAATTCTCTATTCCAAATGTATATAAGGGGTATACCTACCTATTTGTCATTGTACATATAGGCTTCCAAGTTTCTCATGTGGTCCTATGTTGTCTGAAATGAGAGAAGGAAAATATTTGTCTTAGCAAAAAAGACTGGAAAATTTGTGAAGAAACAGTCTAGTCTGCTTCTGTCCTTACTGGCATTTTTACCATCCATCAAAAAACTGTTAATGTTTTTGAAGTCTAGTAGTGTTTGAGCCTGATTCATGTCTGAGGCATAGTTTTCTCTGTCATTGTATGGATAATTAAGGTCAATGAGTAGAAAATGTTTTCCATTTGAGGAAAGGTTATATTTTTATTCATAAAGTAGTCACGTTCTTGAAGTGACATAAAGAGGTTGTGAGATAACATGTTACAAAATTGTAGTTTCATTTATTATAACGCACATATAAAATACTTCACTCCCATAGTTTGTTTCTCTAACTCTGTTTTTTAAATATTGTCATATAAAAATGAATGCAACACCTCTTTTTTTTTACTGAGCTGAACTTAGTGGAAAGAGTTGCAACCCAGGTATTTATAGAATTTAGGAATCCAGGATAGGCCGTTAAACCATACCTCTGAGATGGCACATAACTTAATTCTCGCAAAGACAACTGAATCCTCTAGACAGGTTGCTTTTTTTTCTCCCACTTTTACTTACCTACACCCACCACATGATACTTAAACCAAAATACCACAAGAGATTTCTCTATGTCTCCTCCAACATACTCAACATTAATTACATTAGCACCCTGAAAGAAATGCAAGCAGCACATACTCTCCTCTTATCCAAAATCATGTATAAACTCAAGCCATATTACTAAATGGACAATAATAATGGGAGGAGATATACATCCCAGTCCTGGACCCAATCTTCTAATGCCACAACAAGAGATTACTTCTCCATCCATTTAGGATTTAAGACACAACACAGGAACCTATGAGGTCTATATAGCAAAATCACAGAAATTTATTGCTGTATAGCCCACTACAACCCTGATCTCTTCATAGTCACAGAAACCTTGTTAAAGCCAATTACCAAAGATACAGAAATACTACCACCAGGCTGTAATATACTCAGACTAGGTGTAACCAACAAAAAGCAGATGGAGTTGCTGTTTTTCAACAGAAATGTTTTAGATCTCTCCACTGACCATGATATTATACCCACTTTCAACAATGCTGAACTTCTCGTCTCACTCCTCAGACTGAATAATCCAAAATCTCTGGCCATCATAGGTCTGTACATACCACCTGATAACAACATTGCCTTCCTAGAAGAGATCTTCTCTTGGATCTTGGCCAACATAATACTGGAAACTATCTTGCTTGGATAGATTAGCATAGACTGCCAAAAATAGCAATAGAATACCAAACAAATTCAATTCAGCTATATGGCTTCACTCAATGAATCAAGGTTCAATCTAGAATTAATAAGGTCCCATCTAAAGAATCCATCCTAGGCTTGAATCTAACATCCATCCAAGCAATGTTGCCACTACATGGCCACTGGGCACCCTACCCAATAGCCCACGTAACCCCCAGCTATGATACATAATCAAACATCTCAGACAGCCACACAAGATTCATCACTATAACACAGTCAGAAACCTCAGTAATTTTAATAAAGAAACTTTTACTTCCAGCCTGCTCCAGATCAACTGCCCTCCATCTAAAACTCTTTCCCTTGATGAAATGATAGACCCATTTAATACAATATTTCTCAATATCCTAGCACAGCAAACAAAATTAAGAACCAAAAAAGTTAAAAACAAACCAGTTCTTTGGTTAATTAAAACAAACAAACAAAAAAAAGCGACTCATGCAACTTAGAGATAAAGCCTGGAAGTCATGGCTACAAGACATGTAACAAATATAACTGCAGCAATATAGGCAATTATGGAACCCCACAGCAAACTATGAATAAAATAGGACAACAAAATCTTATTATAGCAACACCTAAAATTCATCATTATCAATCCAAAAATCTTCTGGAAATCAAGAAATACATTGCTTAATACTGCAAAATCAACCCAACCTAGCTAATCTCCATCCAATAATTCCCAAAGCATTGTTTCACAGTTTAACTCACATTTATATTCATTTATTTAATATTTGTTGACTGGGAAAGTCCGACTAGGACATAACCTATTTTCAGCAGAGGCCCTGGGAGAAATGCTCCAGACGCATGTCTTTGGAATGTGGGAGGAAACTGGAGCACCTGGAGGAAACCCACAGGACATGCAGACTCCACACAGAAGGCACACCAGCTGAGAATCAAACTGGAGAACCTCTTGCTGTGAGGAGACAACATTAACTGCTGCACCACTGCATCACCCTGCACCACTGCACTGCCTTATATAAATATAGTAACCTCCCTCTTACAAAACAAAGCTACTGTAAATCCAGCCACCCCAATATAATCATTGAAGCCATAACAGGCCTTCACATTCACTCCATTTCCAACATCTACAGTTAAAAAATGTCTATGCATCCTTAAGACAGCAAACACTGCCCCTGAACAATATCCATCTGAATACCTCAAACTCACTGCAGATAGCATCGCATATCCTTATGGAGAAAAATCCATAAAATACCCTTCCATAAAGGCAGCTCATCAAACAAGCTCACAAACTATAGACCAATTACCATTCTCCAAACCTTAAACAAAATATTGGAAAGATGTATTCACTATCAACTTACTACATATATTACTTTTCAAAAAACACACTCTCTCTCTCTCACAGCATGGTTTCAGACCTAATGACAGTACAACCACTGCCCTTTTAGGGTTCACAGTTATAACAAATCCAAATAGAAATTCAGGTCTTCTAACCTCAGCTGTATTTCTGGACCTATCCAAGTCATTTGGCACAGTAAATCATCAAATTCTCCTAATTAAATGCTCTTCCTATGAGCTATTGCCCTCCTCACATAACTGGCTTCTTAGTTACCTCACAAATAGGTCCGAAGCAGGGAAATGGCAAGATTATTCTCCTCTTTCCTTCTTATATTTGTCAGATTCCCACAAGGCTCAGTCCTAGGACCACTACTGTTTAACTTACTTATCCATGGCCCGAGCACAGCAGCCAAAGGCATCACCATAATATAATATGCCAATGACTACACTATAATATGTGCTGCCAGGGCACTACCCACACTTCAAACACTGACCCAGAAATCCTTCTCCTCCATATAAGCTTTGCTCAAAAATTCACAGCTCCTTCTGAATTAAAAAAAAAAAAAAAACATAAAACAATAAAGCACAACTGCCCATAGAATCTAAAACAAACAAACAAAAAAAAAAACAAAAACTGTTCACCTCAAACTTTCTCTGCACACAAAATCTACCTTTAATAATATGTCATGTGCACTTGATAAGTACCACATTTATTGCATTATTTTCTGCAGCATTTTTTCTTGAAATGCCCGTTATTTTTTCCTGTCTAAAAAGGCAAATTGGGAGGGAATAAGCATATACTGAATACCATAACACATTTTGAGGAAAGTTGCAGCTCAGCCAGTGAAAATAGGAAAGTAGGTGATGTCTCACAAATGGTCCGGACCCCCAACTTAGATAATATTTCTTATAACTCTTCAGGAATGTGATACAGCAGCTCAGGGGAAAAAATAGAACAGTAGGGCATTAGTGTCTGAATTGCAAGTGCCACACAGCATGTTGAAGCACAACTGGGACAGTGCAGATTTCAATGGATGAGATCTCTGCTGTTTCTTAGCTGGGTGTTTATGTTAAAAAGTGGTCAAAGTGCACAATAACACTGTACAGCTACACATCATATATGTATTCGAAGAGTACTGTACTAGGCACAATATGAGTGTGAAATACACACACAGTCTCAAAGATCCTACATATGTAGTCACACAATGTATCAAAATCAAACAACACTGGAGAATTTGCACTTCAACTGTGAGCTACAGCAGCTATGGTAGCATTATGTTCATACGTTCATAAGTTCATAGATGTGTACTAGGCTAATGGTCCTGGAGCCTTTACAAGCCTAGCCCATAGAAGTACGCTGGCATTGTGCCACCCGATGTTAGTTCCCAGTGCCTCTATCAAGTAGAGCCACTGAGTAATCCCCGTAGTGAACTTTCTATTTCCCATCCACTCATCAAGATTTCTCTTGAAGAGGGTCAGTGAGGTGCTCTGGTTAACATGTATGGGAAGTCTATTCCAGAGCATGTGCAGTCACTGAGTTATGAACCTGGTACTGATTTTCCTCACTTCCTTAGAGAAAAACAGCTCTTGTACTCACTTTCCTCACTTATGCACAGGAAAATAGTTTTTTATTCAGGCATGTCCGAGGGTCAGCTCCCAGTGTTCTCTCCTGTCTATCTGATGAATCTGGGCATCTTGGAGCAATGTAAAAATTGCCTCATGTACACGGACAACCCTCTCCTCCTACCACCGAACACTACAACCTGTGAGAGATGCACTTATCTAGTCAAACTGGAGGTAAAGCTCTCTCCAATCAAGACTGAACTTGACAGTCAAGAGGAGAAGGTAAACACTTGCACCACACCACACTCATCACATAGTCTCACTAAATCTACACCACCAAAATCCACACATAATAACACCAAAACATTTGCGGATGCTCTCAATAATAATCTGTCTAAGCAACAGAGACCTCCAAAGCAGAAACGCAAGCAACCTCCATCCCCCAACACAATCCAAATGACACATAGCCCGCAGATTCAGTGTGCCACTCAACCACAAGCCAATAAGGCAAAACAACGTACCCAACACACTAGTCATAGGTGACTCTCTAGTCAGGCACACTGATGTCCCACTTACCAGGCTAAACAAGGTGAAGGTTACTGTCAGCTGCCTGTCGGGTGCCAGGATGCACCACATACCTCACACACTCAGGTCACTCCACAAAAAGTCCAAACATGACTCTGTCATTGTCCATGTTGGTGTGAACGACCTGAGACGTACCTCCCTGGACTACATGAAAAGAGACATGAAAGAGCTCTCCGATCTTGTAGCCCAGGCAGGTATGACCCTAGCCCTGAGTATCATTCTGCCATCACCCAGAATGATGCCGCAATACAAGGACAAAATGATCGACTTCAGCAATTGGCTAAGCTTAAGGTGCCATTCTAAAGGGATCCAGTATCTGTTTGCCTGGGATGACATGGTCGACAGACCACGATGCTTTGCCAGAAATAACTGCACCTGTCACCCCTGGGATTCCAGATACTGGCTAAGGTTCTTGCTGCCCCTATAGTGCCTTTTTCTAGGCAAGATTCAAATGACAAATTCACCACCATAACAGGAACAGGCAAGCAAAAACTGAGGGTGATGCTACTCAATGCTAGAAGTCTAAATCTCAAAATGCACTCACCCGAGACACTCCTTAAAATGGAGAACATCGATATCTGTGCAGTGACTGAGACCTGGTTCAAGGCTTCAGAGAGCACACCTGCACTACCAGGCTATAACTCATACCACACTTTTCAGCCATGTAACCTGAACCAGAAGACCAAAGGTGGACGTGTGTCCATATTCATTAAGGATATCCACACCTCCAGTAGACGATATGCTAGTTGCTCAACATAATGCAGCCGAGGTTATCCAAGTGCAACTAACTCTGGGCAAAACTGCAATCCAAATTGTAGCTTGCTACAGATCACCCACCATGGCCCAGGATTCACACTCCTCTTTTCTTGATGTACTGAAAAATATTAGGGTTCAAACAAACACCCTAATAATGGGCAATTTCAACTACCCCACCATTAATTGGGAAAACTACTCATGTACCAATTCCTTCACTCAACGCTTCCTGGAATTCATAAACTGCAATGCCCTGTATCAACTTATCTACATCCCCACCAGGGGCAACAATATCCTAGATCTAGTCATTACCAACATGAGTTACCGGTGTTCCACACCTGAAGTCAACACCTCATTGGTCCGATCCGACCATAAGCTAATTACCCTAGATATCCACATCCTTCCCCCAAGCCCATTAAGGAAACCATGGTAAAATTTTTCTCCAAAGCCAACTTCATGCTTCTTAAGACAGAAGTGGTGAACTTTATGACACCCATGCAGATGGACAATACAGTTACAACTACTGAATCCTACACAATTGCACTTTATAAGCACTTACATGAGTGCATGGATCATGCTATCCCAAACAGAACCAATACGCTATCCTCCAAAAAAAGGAAGCCAATCTGGTGGTCCCCTGCCATAAACAAACTGTACAACAGAAGGAAGAAACTGTTGCAAAAGAGATTAAAATCCCATGAGTGGAGGAGCTCCCTGGTCAGCCTCAGCAAGAAGCTGCGATCCCTGATAAAATCCTCCAAAGCTAGTTACGAAAACAAAATCCCCACTGATTCTAAAAACAACCACAAAGCATTCTATAGCTATGTCAAGAATCTCAATTGCAAAACTCAGATCTGCTCTGAGTTATAGCACAATGGCACTAAATATACAGACCCAACTGATATTGCCAACATCCTGGCAGATAGGTTTAGTGATAACTTTACCCCTCTCTCCCCCCCTAAAGAGCCCCTCTCTATAATGGATGAATGCAAAGTTCCTGTAATCATGGCTGCACAGGTAAAAACCACACTCTCCAAAGCCAAGAACACAGCATCCATGGGACCAGACAACACCACAGACTGCATTCTACATGAACTACAGAATGAACTGGCACCCCACCTAAGTACCATGTTCAATCATAGCCTCACCTTAGGCTTTGTGCCTGCTGAATGGCATACAGCGATGGTTACACTCTACAAGGGGGGAGCCACCACGGACCCCAGGAACTGCCACCCCATTAGCCTGATGAGTTGGAAAGTATCATCATGGAACTTATAAACAAAGACATTGGTAATCTCCAAACTCTGGACCCCACCCAGTTCGGGTTTGTAAAAGGCAGATCATGTCTCCTAAACCTGATAGACTTCTTTGAAACAGTCACCAAAGCTGTAGACAAGGGTAAGGTGGTTCACACGGTCTATATAGATCTTGCCAAGGCTTTTGACACCATCCCCCACTCTGGAATTATAGATAAACTCACTAAACTAGATATAAATCCTTATGTCACAAGATGGGTTGCCAACTGGCTCACTGACAGAACCCACACTGTGAAAGTAGCAGACTCCAAATCCAACTTCAGACCAGTGACAAGTGGTGTACCACAAGGTTCACTCCTGGGTCTGATCCTGTTTGGTATCTTCTTCTCTGAAGTACAGGATAACACAGAAGGTCTTTGGCTAACAAAGTTCACAGATGACTGCAAACTAGGAGCCATAATCAAAACTCCTAATGATGTAGACATCCTACAAAAGGGCCTCACTGAGACAGATGCCTGGTGTCAAAGCCGTGGCCTCAAGCTCAATGCCAAAAAGTGCATTGTCATCCCCTTTGGTAAAAACTCTGTACCCATGAACTACAACATAGGCGGTAGTATACTTAACACCACAAGTGTGATAAGAGACCTTGGGACACAGGTGGACAGTAGTCTCTCCTTTGATAATCACATCACCACAGTAGTCAGGAAATCCTTCTACATGACACACCTCATCACAAAAGGTTTCTCATCCAGAAAAAGAAGTAATTGTTCCCCTCTACTCATCACTCATTAGACTCGTTATATAGTACAATGCCTCTTTTGGTATGTACCTCACAAGACATCTACAACAACTGGAAAGGCCGCAGAAATACCTCACAAAGAGGATTACCGGCCTCAAACAGATGCCTTACGCAGACCGTCTAAAAAAACTCCAGCTTTACTCCATCGCATATCGCCTACTCAGAGGCGATCTCTGCCTAACATACAAAACTATGTTAAACCCAGAGCTGTTGGACATGCTCCACTTAAAGAAATCCCAATCCCTCTGAGCTACACGCTCTAGGGACCTAAACCTTGTCACCACAATAAACAGAATATGCCAAAGAGATAGATTCCTGCCCTAGAGACTTTCCATACTCTGGAATAAACTACCTATCTATATCAAACAAAGCTCCTCATTAGCACTCTTCAAGAAAAATCTTGATGATTGGATGGGAAATAGGAAATTCACCCCAGGGATCACCTCTGTGGCTCTGCTTGACAGTGGCACAGGAAAATAATTTTGTTGGGTGGCAAAAGCCAGGGTACCTTTTTGGGTGGGCTTGTATAGGCCCCAGGGACGATAGCCTAGTACCTACCTATGAACCCTCCAGCATGTTCTTTTGATTGTGACAATGAGGTTGAAGTCTCTGGAGTGTGTGGTGCGGAGGGATTGGGATTTCTTTATATAGCATTTCAAACAGAGCTCGGTCAGACATGGCTTTGTAAGTCAAGCAGAGATTGCCTCTTAGTAGATGATATGAGACAGAGAATAGCTGGAGTTTTTTGTGTCTGTCTGTGTAGGACATGTGTTTAAGTCCTACAATCCTCTTCATGAGGTACTTTTGTGGCCTTTCCAGCTGTTGTGTGTGTCTAGTGAGGTACATGGCAAATGGGGCATTATACTCGATGACTGGCCTAATGAGGGAAGAGTTGAGAGAGATGATGACCTCTTTCTTCCTGATCTACAATTAAAAAATGCCTATGCATCCTTAAGACAGCAAACCCTGGTAATGAGATGTGCCACATAGAAGGACTTTCTGACCACAGTGGCAATGTGGTGGTTGAAGGAGAAGTTGCTGTCAACCTGTGTGCCCAGATCTCCCTTATAATGCCTTCAGTGTTCAGTGGGCTCCCATCAATGTGGTAATTAGTGGGAACTGAGTTTTTCCCAAAGGGGTCAATGATGCATTTTTTTGGCATTAAGCTTAAGGCCATGGTTTCAACACCAGTCATTGGCCTCAGTGAGGCCTTTCTGTAGGATGTCTACATCACTTGGGGAGTTAATAATGGTTACCAGCTTGCAGTCATCTGTGAACTTGATCAGCCAAAGTCCCTCCATGTTTGTCTGGACTTCTGAGAAGTAGATGCTAAACAGGAGAGGACCCAGGACTGATCCCTGTGGAACTCCACTTGTGTCTGGTCGGCAGTCTGACTTGGAGTCCACTACATTCACACTATGGGTTCTATCTGTGAGCCAATTTGCAACCCACCTAGTGATATAGGGGTTGTTACCTAGTTTGGTGAGTTTATCAATAATTCCTGAGTAGGGAATGGTATCAAAGGCTTTGTCCAGATTGACGTAGGCTGTATGAACTGCCTTGCCCTCTTCCACAGCTCTGGTGACTAACTCAAAGAAGTCAACCAGGTTGAGCAGGTATGATCTATCTTTCATAAAACCAAATTGAGTGGGATCTAGAGTTTGGAGATTCCCTATATCCTTGTTAGTTAGGTCCATGATGATGTGCTCCATAGCCTTACATATCAGACTCATCAGGCTAATGGGGTGATAATTCCCAGGGTTTGTAGTCACTCCCCCTTTATGGAGAGGGATGACCGTAGCAGTGCGCCATTCTGTAGGGACAAAGCCTGAGGTGAGGCTATGACTGAGCAGGGCACACAGGTGTGGTGCCAGTTCACTTTTTAGTTCATGTAGAACACATCCAAGGATATTGTCAGGTCCCATGGAAGCTGTATTCTTGGGCTTGGACAATGCAGCATTAACCTGTGCTGCAGTATTGCTGGGTGCCTGGCATTCCTCCAGTATTGTGATCAGTCCTTTGGGGGGGAGCAAAGTTGGCACTGAATCTGTTGGCCAGTATGTTGGCAATATCTGCTGGCTCAGTATAGGAGGTACTATTGTGCAGTAACTTAGAGCAAACCTGGGTATTGCCATGGAGATTCTGGATATAACTATAGAAGGGTTTGTGGTTGTTTTTACTGCCACAATTCTGCCTTCATAGCTGGCTTTAGAGGTTTTGATGAGGGATCTCAACTTTAATAAGGGAATTTTTCCAGTCTTGGGACTTCATCTTTTTCTGGAATAGTTTTTTCCTTCTATTGTAGAGTTTATTAATGGCAGAAGACCACCAGATTGGCTTCCTTTTTTTGGAGGATTGCATCTTGGTTCTTTTGGGTACGGCTAGTTCTATGCATTTATGTATGTGTTCATACAGTGCATTGGTGTATGCTTCAGCAGTTATGCATCTATTTTCCATTGACATGGGTGCCATGAAGTTAGCCCCCTCTGTTTTTAGGAGCCCAAAGTCAGCTTTGGAGAAGTTTTTCATGGTGGTTACCTTTGCAGGGGGTGTGGGTGAGATCTGGATTTCCATGGTGATTAGTTTGTGGTCAGATCTAACCAGGGAAGAATTGACTATTGGTGTAGAACAACAGTTGCCCATGTTAGTAATAACCAGGTCAAGGATATTGCTTACTCTAGTAGGAGTAAGAATGAGCTGGTCCAAGGCATTGGAACTGATGAATTCCAGGAAGTGTTAGGCCAGTGTTTTGTTGCATATATAGTTTCCCAGTTGATGGAGGGTAGTTGAAGTCACCTAGTATGAGTGTGTTGGTTGGACCCTAATAGTTTCCAGGGTGCTTATGAACATGGAGTGAGAGTCTTGGTACATGGTTGGGGACCTATAGCAGGCTACAACCTGAATTGCCATCTTACCCAATGTTAGTTGTACCAGAAGTATATCAAATACATTATGCTAGGCTACTAGCCTGGAGGTGTGCATATCCTTTATGAATATGGAGACACCACCATCTTTGAAGCTTTGATCCATGTTCTGGAGCCGAAAGGTGTGGAATGAGTTATAGCCTGGTAGTGCAGTGCTTTTGGCTGCTTTAAACCAGGTCTCTGTTACAGCACAAATGTTGATGTTCTCCATTTTGAGGAGTGCTTCGAGCAAATGCATCTTGTGATTTAGACTTCTAGCATTGAGCACATGACCTTCAGATTGCATTTATTTACAGCTGTTATGGTGGTGATTTGGTCTTTGGAAAACCACCTAAAAAGGCACTATAGGGGTGGCAGGAGCCTTAGCCAGTATCTGGAAACCCACGGGTGACAGATGCAGGCCATCTCTGGCAAAGCATTGAGGTCTGTCACTCATGTCATCCCAACAGACAGAGATGGGATTCTCTTAGAATGATACCAGAAAATTAGCCAGTTGTTAAAGTCAATCATGTTCTGCTTGTACTGTAGTATCTTTCTGGGCAACAGGATGATGCTGCTCAGGGCTAGGGTCATACTTGCTTGGGCCGCATAATCCAAGAGCTCCTCCATGTCTCTTTTCATGTAGTCCAGGGAGGTGTGTCTCAGGTCATTCACATCCACATGGACAGTGACAAATTCATACTTGTACTTGCTGTGGAGAGACCTAAGTGTGTGTATGTGTCGTATTCTGGCACCTGATAGACAGCTGACTGTTACCTTCTCCTTATACAACCTAGTGAGTGGGACATCAGTGTGCCACACTATTGAGTCACCTATGATTAGTTTATTGTGCAAGCTGTTTTGCCTTAGGGGCTTAGATTGAGGGGCACACTGTGTAGGTGAGCTATGTGTCTTGTGGTTTGTGCTGTGTTGTGGTGGTTGAGGGCGTTTTTGCCTTGGAAGTCTCTGTTGTTTGGGTAGATTTCTAATGAGATCCTCCATGAAGGTGGGTGTGTGGTTTGTATTTTTATGTGAGAGCTGTGATGGTGGATGCTCTGGAGGGCTAGGTGTTGCAAGTGGTGTGGTGCAGGTGTTGCCTTCTCCTCTTGACCAGCTATTCAAGTCTTGGCTTGAGAGTGCATGGCTTCCAATTTAGATATATAAGTGGATCTCTCACAAGTCTGAGTGTTGGGAGGTAAGAGGAGAGGGTTGTCTGTGTACATGAGGCAGTTGCTACACTGCCTCAGAATGCCCAAGTTCACCAGGTTAAGAGGAGAAAGCACAGGGAACTGACCTTTAGACATGTCAGGAGGGATGGTCATTATTAGTAAGTAATGGAGCTGTTTCCTTATTTAGTCCTTTTACATTAAAAATGTCACGCAAGGTGCCTGAGTCTGTACAGAGCACTGTCAAGCCCTCGAGATGAAAATAATACGTAGACCCTGAAAATTTAAGGATGAAGTATTTAGGCAGAGATTCTGAAGTTAGAAAGAAATCAAGCAGTACTTCCTGAAAAATAAAGAATTAGCTTGTCAAGAATGATGAAAAGAGGAGAGTCGCATGAATGGCTACTGCCTGGCTACTACTAATGCTGGTCTCAGCACAGCTTCACTTTGTTGGGATACAATACTCCTTTGCTTCTTCTCTCACCAGAAGCAAAATGTTAACACCAATCCCAAGAAGAGAAGCAGGCCATGCCTTGTTTGGTTGATCCACAGTCTTGTCCCAGATGATGCAAGCATCTGCAGACTTGTAGCCTTTTTTGGTAGATACCTCAAATAGCAACCAGACCAATCAGGTACGTAAAGCACAGACACTCACTCTCCAACCAGAAAGTGTCAGGAATCAATGCACTCTGCTCCTACTCTCACCAGGATCAGAATAAAAGAACAGACTCCAAGCTGTCACCAATAAAGCAGTTATTAAGCATTCTGGTGATCATCAGTCTACAGGAAATAATGTAACTGCACTCCTTCTCTCAACAGGAGTAATCATTGTGTGGCCAAACACTGATTTTTTTCCTGGAGATGATATGATTTGTTAGTGTAACACAGTTCCACTGCAAATCCATCTCACAGGTCGAAGTTTACATAAAGGTGGTTGTGAGGTGGCCAATCATATATGACAGTAGTGCCAGTTACACTATTTAAGTAGTGATGGACTTGAGCCACCTACCTATCAACTTACACCATCTATATGTCACATTTTCAGCAGCTAATGCCACAAGAGAATACTGAGTGCAAGTGAGGCATACAATATCTATTAGGGGATGGCATCAACAATGTGTTGCCAAGGAAATGTGTCTGGTACAATGACAGTTGTAACCTTCTGTAGCTGTAATGGTTGCCATTGCAAATGTATGTAAATTAATCTTGAATTCATTTGCAGTCACACACACATATACACTTGTAAAAGATAAACACTACTGTATTCAGACTGCCTTCATTTCTATTTAGACATTTTAGAGAATACTGTAAAAAATGCAAACACCACAGGAGTAGTCTGACATTTAATGTGAGACAGTTCACTTTAGAAAAAAATGACTTCCTCAGTGAGCTGGATTAGGGGTGTAGGCAGAGAATATAATTTTGCAGTCATGTGCTGTTATTACTGTCCCACAAACCACCTATCATTTGAAAAATGGAAATGTGCCCCCATTTAACAAATTATTGCATAACTTTCCCTCTAAAAACACATAATAGATATTTTTTTAATCAATGAGAATCCTATTGGAAGGATTAATCTGGCATAAAATCCATGATTTCTTTAAGTAATGTATAGAAAAGTCTACTCAGTATAGTACAAATAGTATACCTAGCTACACCATTGTGTTGCAAAAAAATTGTGGATGTGAAAGATGAGGTTAGGGGATGGTGGAGTCATCTAGCAATTTAAAACATTTATCAAGACTAGAAGTTGATTAAGCCCATACTCACCTAACTGTAAACACCCCCACTCACACAACTTCCCCATATTGAGCAGCAAACCTCAAACCTATTTAGTTACACAATATATTAATGCACTGTATTAATCATACACGCCACAGGAGAAGTCTGACTTGTAAGACCAAAGAGTGAATTTTGTTAGGATGACATCATCAGGGTGTTTCAGAGAAGATGTTGCAAAAAATGGGATAAGGGAGTTGCATGCACATTTAAATGCATTCTGTTCAGGGGAAGTAGATACAGACCAAATGCTACTTAAACACGCACACGCACACACACACGCACACGCACACACACACGCACACACACACACACACACACACACACACACACACACACACACACACACACACACACACACACACACACACACACACACACACACGCAAATGCAGACATGCACACACACACACGCACACACACACATTTCCCATATTAAACCTCAAACCTCCTACTGAAATAGTTACACAATGTAGACAGCACAGTATTAATCACAAGAATGACAGAAGAAGTCTAACTGTCAAGGTGAGAGAGAGTGCATTTGTGTCACAAAGACCTCATCATTGTGTTTTAGAAAAAAAAGGGTGATAAAGAGCTCTGTGCACTTTTAAATGTATTCTCCTCAGGGGAAGTGCATACAGCACACAGCATTACACCCCACAGCCCCTCAACAGCATACACACACCAATTCCCCATGTTGAGCATCAAACGGCTTACCTATCTAGTTACACAGTGTAGAAAGTGCAGTATTAATCATAAGCACCACAGGAGAAGTCTGATTCTTAAGGGAAAGAACACACTTTTGTCAGCATGACCACATCAGAGTGATTCAGAGATTATGCTTCAGTAAAAAGTTGGATAAGGGAGCTGTATGAAGAGTTAAATGTATTCTTCTCACAGGAAGTGAATGCAGCAACAAGTGTCACATACACACACACACACACACACACACACACACACACACACACACACACACACACACACACACACACATTGAACATCAAAACTCCTACCTATCTAGTTACACAATTTAGAGAGCACTGTATTAGTGGCCAGCACCACATGACCAGTTTGACTCTTAAGTGGGGAGAGACAGCGATAGTGCACTTCTTTCAGGGTGACCTCATCAGTGTGTTTCATAGACTATTTCTCAGTAAAAAGGTGGATAAGAGAGCTCTGTGGACTGTTACATGTATTCTTCTCAGATGAAGTAGAGAGAGTATCATGCATCACACACATACACCCACACACACACACACACACACACACACACACACACACACACACACACACACACACACACACAAGTTTCCCATATTGGGCATCAAGCCTCCTAACTGTCTATGTTAGGGAATCTATAGAGCACTGTATTAACCACAAGCACCAGAGGAGAAGTCTGAATCTTATGGGAAAAGAGTATATTTTATCAGGATGACCTCATCAGTGTGTTTCATAGATATTTCAGTAAAAAGTGGGATAAAGGAGCTGTGTGAAGTGTTAGATGTATTCCTCTAAAGGAAGTGGAAAAAGCACCAATTGTTACACATACACATTTTTCATGTTGGGCATTAAACATCCTACCTATCTAGTTACACACTCTAGGGAGTACTGTATTAATGAAAGATGCTACAGAAAAAGTCTGGCTCTTGTGCACTGTCAGGATGATGTCATTAGTGTGTTTCATAGAGGATGCTTTAGTAAAAAGTTGGATAATAGGCCTGTGGGAAGAGTTAAATGTATTCTTCTCAGGGGAATCAGATAGAGCTCATGATATCATACATATAGCTATACACATAAATTTCAAATGCTGGGCATCAAGCATCCTATCTATCTACTTACACAGTCTAGAAAGCACTGTATTAGTAGCAAGAACCACAGGAGAAGACTAACATTAACTCTGTGAAATTGGACATATGAATTTTTTGAAAATCTACTGACTGGAGCAGATGGTACTGTGTTGCACAACTTGAGCAACAAATGCATGTGCTTGAACATTATTATGATTGTCACATGTAATTGTATACTTCTCCACTAAAATTTAGATACTGTCCTTCATATACATTGTGTTACTGGGAGGGACGTTGACATGTTTCACATTATGGGATGTCATAGGCATTCACTGTTGTACACCAGTGAATTATCAATCAAACTTTCCTGTAACTTCAAGTCAGGATGATTGCATATTTGTTTGCACACTTGTATTGCATCATACTTGTACTATGTACATTGCCAAAAAAAAAATGCAAGACATGCATAGGATTATGTGAGTATAGGTTAATCAAATACAGTTGCAAGTGTAAAGACAGTAGAGCAGACATACATTAAATGACTGAATTAGAATCAACATCACTCTGAAATTAAGTTCACCTGTTGACAAATGTAGTACAGGCATACATATGTTGTGCAACCTAAAACAATAATTATTTGATTTTCTATTTTTTATTTATTTTACTCTTTGAGCACAGTGCTGTCAAGCTGAATTGCACTGCTGATGGCAAAGTATTAGCTCATGCATAATCATAATCTTGAAATGTTGAACTTAGAATGGGAATTAGCAGTACTCTGTGTTGCTCTATACTGACTCTTGCACAATAGAGAGCACTGCAGGCACATTAATATAGCAACAAGACAATGATGTGTTAAGGAAACGTGAAGCCAGCATTTACACAAGACTCAGGCAAAACACTCTGAAACATGTTTTATCCATCTGGATTCGAACCTGTAGAGCATCACAGGAAAAACATTTATAGCAGAGTATTATGTAAGCATATCACCTAGGAAGTCATACTTCTAATTTGTTAACATTTGACGGCAGATTTTATCAAATGTGAATGCATGTATTTATTTTCATTATCTTATTGACCACTGTGATCTCTACATCAATCTCTTCAGTTTGTTGAAATATACATTAAATAAACATAGCTAAGCACAGTGGTGCAAAGTGCAACACAGTAATACACCTGAAGGCAATCTTCTTCTTCTTTCGGCTTTTCCCGGTTAGGGGTCGCCTGAAGGCAATAAAATAAGCTATTGCCATAAGCTGTGTACTTCCCTCTATTTAGCCTTGCATTTTTTGCCCTGCACCAGATATAGCAGAAATGAAGAGGTGGAAGAATAATGATACAGAAGGGAGAAGATACATTGACAGGGTGACAAGGAGGCAGGGAGAATGAAGCTTATGATAGAAGATGGATAATGGTAGTTCATAACAACATGTAGCCAACAGGTATACAGAAAATAGTGTACCAAAAACAGTCCTTAACACTTAGCTAATGGCTGGATTAGAGCCCTTGAAATTTATCAAAAACTGTCTATACAAGTGAGTAGTAGCTCATCACACCACAAAGAAATTACTGCTTCACAACATTTAATTAACACAACTGAAACTCTGACATCTTACTGAAATAGAATAGAGTGAACAGAGAGAAACACAGATGCAGAGAGGAATAGAAGCAATATGTTTTGTGGGACATGTAGGAACATATATATGGTATGTTACTCTTACTTATTAAATCATCATATATCTGTCACGCTCTGCTATAAAGATTAATAGGGGATAGGAGAGTGAAATAAACATAAAGACATAAGAAGGGTAAGGTAATAAGTCTCTGTGTTGTGGCTGCAATAATGTCTTACTGCACTATTTGAATGGTATGCTAAGAAAATGTATATGTAGATTAATACAATGTTTGCAGTTAAATATATGATAGGAGAATGAAATGTCATGAACTAATAAATTTACCTATGGCTGTAATCGATCCCAGGACACTATGCAAAAACATCAGGCTATACATAGGGTAATTACCTCAACACACCACATAGGAACTACTACTTTATTACATCCAGCAGACTAAGAACTGTTCCATTTACTGTATCAAAATACTACCTTTAGTCTGGCTTTGCTAAACACATTTGTCAGAAAATAAACTGACTACTGCAGATTAAACTCAAGTCTTCAAGTTTTGCATTAAGGCATTAAACAGTATTCACTGTCACCCAGCATTGCTGTGCTATGCCAAAGTGAAGGCTTTTGGGTGGTACAGTACCATGGTGAATAGTGTTGTTGTCTCACAGCAAGACATTCTTCGGTTCAATTCTTGGCTGGAGTACCTTCTGTGCAGAGTCTTCATGACTTCTTTGTGTTTGCATGGGTTTCCTATTGGTGCTCCAGTTTCCTCCCCATTTCAAAGACATGCAGTAGGTGGATTGGATACTCTAAATTGTCCATAGGTGAGTGTGTGTGTTGTGGAAGAACTACTGTGGCAGCTCTAGCCACCTGGTGGTGTAAACCTTGTCTGTAGATGATTGTCACTGTTGAACTTACTCTGTGACCCCACATGCAAAAAATGGAAAAAATGTGCTGTGGATGGATAGATAAAGTGAAAGCTTTTCCATGGGTCATTTCTGGCCATTGTGTTGGTGAAAATGAAGTTGGAAAGAAACACACTGAACAACTGGAGAAACGGTCACCATCCACTTTTACTGTGTTTCTAGTACTTTGGCATCAAGCCTTCCAGGGAATAATCATGCACAAGAATGGTGTACTTTATATACATTTCACTACATTCATTATTCAATTCAATTATACAATAATTGATCAATTAATCAGTGAGTCAAGAAAATTTAAATCTAAAGTGCATCCTGAGCAATAAAATGCTTCAGAAACATTCAAAGTGCATCAAAGCATATAAAGTGCAACATCTTACATTCCTATTGCATTTAACATTATGATTTAAGAAGTTAATACAAAAGCACTTATGCATCTTTAGATTAACAAATGCTAAAACATTTCCCCCTACAATGATTGATCAATTAATCAATGAGTCAAAGAAATTTATATCTAAAGTGCATTCTGAGCAATTAAAATGCTTCAGCAACATTTCAAGTGCATCAAAAAACTTTTAAAATGCAAGTTCATACAAAAGCACTTATACATCTCCAGATTAACGAATACTAAAACACTTTGCCCTACAATAGTTGATCAATTAATCAGTGAGCCAAGTAAATTTAAATCTAAAGTGCATCCTAAGCAATTAAAGTGCTTCAGAAACATTTAAAGTGCATCAAAAAACTTTTAAAATGCAACCCCTTACATTCCTATTGCATTTAACTTAATAGTTTAAGAAGTTCATGCCAATGCACCTATACATCTTTAGATTAACAAATGCTTAAATATTTAAATATTTTACCCTATACATATAAATCATTTATCCTATATGTCTATGCATTTATAAAATAATGCATACTAAAACATTTCATCCTATACATGTAAATTTAACTCCATATTAAGCCCATGGGCCACAAATTTCCAAAATTAATAATATATCTCCTTTCCATCCTTAACAAAATGTGCCCATATTCCATGCCTTGTACTGCATAAGGTTTGTTTAAAACAGGAAAAAAATAAACTGCTAGTGTTACCATTGTGAACAGCATGGAAATGCTGGGCCACAGGATTATTAAGCCTAACATGCCTCACATCCCCCAAATGCTCCATAATTCTTCTTTTTACCATTCTTCTGGTTTGGCCTATTTACCACTTTACATGTAGACAATCATATCCAATGGCATAAACAACCCCACTGGTACTGCAATTGTAAGATCCCAGGGCAATGAACTTCTTTCCATTAATCAAAGTACCTGAAATGTTCTTGATTTTGCCACACACCTTGCACCTTCCACATCTAAAGGTGCATAATGTGTTAGAACCAGTTTCCATCCAACTTGCCCTACTGTTCAATAATTCCTTCAGGTTGTGAAATCTACTATGAGAAAAAAACAACCCTGCTCTTGAAAATGTTGCCCACTTCCTCATCCTGCTGTATAATAGCCCAAAACCTATGCACTAATGCCTTCACTGCAGTTGAAAAAGGGGAAAATTTGTTAACAAAAAATATATCATCCTTGCCCACTATATGATCTCCATGCCCATGACATATTGCATGACTCCATACTCTCTGGCCAGCAATTTGATTTCTCACTTTTTCCTCAGCCCTATTTAACACCTGGCTAGAATACCCTCTCTTCGCCAGCTTACATCTAACAATATTAAATTCCCCATCCAATGTGTTTCTGTCATGAACATTGTCACTAATGCGCTAGAATTCTCCATAAGGGAGAGAATCAAGTAAATGTTCGGGATGCATGCTGTCTGCTCTTAAAAAATTATTAGCTGCTGTTTCCTTAGAAAATGGTTTAAAATACACTAGTTTGTATTTATCCACAAAGAACTCCTAATCTAGAAACTATATCTTATGTCTATGAGTTTGATAGGATACTGTGATGCCATACTGATTCTGATTTAGTTCCAACATGAACTATTGAAAAAGACTAATCTCCCCTCTACATATAAAAAACAAATCATCAATATAGTATTTGAAAACTATAACATTTTCCAAAAATATGTATGCCTATAAAGACAGCTCTCCTCAAAAAAAACATAAAATTATAGCATAAGATGGGTCAAAAGATGCCCCCATATCAGTTTCTGTTCTCTGTAGAAAAAAAAATGTCCTCTGAACTAAATACATTGTGTGTCAGTGAAAACTCCAACAGCTGTAAAATATAACTTGTTCTGGCACCTTCCCCCAATAGTCTGGCTACTGCTTCCAGACCCCACAGATAAGAAATATTGGTATACAAGGACTTAACATCAACAGTTGCCCAGAAAGAATCCTCTTGCCACTCAGTACCTCCCAAAGTGTCTGTGAGCTCTTTACCATCTCTAATGTGCGAAGAAACTCACTTAAAATTTTCTTTCAACTGTACATCCAGAAAAATGCCAATATTCTGGAGATATCCCCTCACCCCTGACACTATGGGTCTCCCAGGGGGATTTGTTAAGTCCTTGTGTACCTTGGGAGTGGCATAAAACTTAGCCATTCTAGGATATTTTACATGTAACTTTTTGACATCAGTGGTGGAAAAAAATCCCAGTCTCTCTCCCTTTTCAAGTCATTCCAACAACAAGTCATTATATGCATCCGAAACATTTGACTGCACTTATTCATAAACATCAACTTCCTGCAACAATTCCTTCACCATATTGTTGTATTTCACTCTAGGCATTATTACCCAATTACCCCATTATCTGCCTGTGCAAAAACATAATCTTTATTCAAGTTTCTTAACTGCCTTAATGCATTCTGTTTATGCTTTTCAAGTTATGGGGCTTATAACTGTCATGAAATTTCTTATATTTGACTTGCAACTGTTTGTATAACACCTTCTCAAAATTTATTATGACTGAGACAGTTCTAGGTGGATAAAAAGTGCTAACATAAGGAACCTTAGGAATTCTAAATTTTCCATAGCCAGTGTAATATGAAAAACCATCCCCAACACTGTCCCTATTACTTTCAAGCTCTTGTTCATTAGCAAAAATATCCACTAACTCATTTTCATGCAGTGACAAATCTAGCAATGGTTCCTCATCCTCATTAATGCTGCACATTGCATTACCATTTGCATTTTCTGAATTTGTTTTAGAAAAAAATGCCTTTAAATGTAGTTTGGGACAAAAAGCACATATTTCTAACATTATATCTGCCAAGGCTGGAAAATATGTTGGCACAAATTTCATTCCTTTCGAAAGTAAACTATACATGTTATCATCTAACTGCAAATCTGATAGATTAATAAATATTAACATTTCACTTTGACTCACTGAATGTAAACTATTTACATTATGCAGGACATATATGTTATTATGTTCCTCATTACATGATAACATCATTAATAATGTTAAGTCCATAATGTCCATTTCTCTGATTTTCTTCATTTCTTCCTGCTCTGTCACCAAATGAAGTTGGCAAGCAGAAGGTAGAATAAAGGGGATAGACTACAGGAATTCTCAGGAGAGCGCACCATAGCCAAACCACTTATTCACAACATAAATGTACAATTGTACCCACATTGTCATGACTTTGGATAGTCACCACACAAGTGATGGGTGTCAAAAACAGAATAATGTTGCATGGCCAATTGGACCAAATCAAGTTTGTCAAGATGGGACATAAGTGAAGTGGAGAGCTTTGTATGTGGCATTCTTTTTTTTGTGGGGCAGGTGGCAATTTTTTATTTATTTATTTATTTATTTTTTTTTTTGGGGGGGAGACAGAGGAATGTTGGGAAAGTTGCTTAGGAATGAGAGGGTCAGATAGGTAGGGTAGGTTAGGAGGCATACACAGATATACAGAACATACAAGACAGGCAGGGATGGTGATGGAGACAAAAGGCTGTGGGAACACAATGATTCAGGATAGGTAGGGGATATCAGATGTGCACCTACATTCAGCTGGAGAACAGTAGAACTTGATATTAAGCCTCAGAGCTGTCCTCAATGTCTCCTGCAGCAGCTCCCTGAGTCAGCGCTGGACATTGCATTGTCTTTGTAATCTAATGCAGGAGTTTTTCAACCCTGCTGATATATGCACTGAGGCTGCTCTCCATGATATCCCCCACCAGCCCCTGTCAGCTCCAGCTGGGTGACAAAATCACCACCTGCACTGGTACTACTCCTGGATGGTACCACTCCACCAGCAGCTGGGGCAGAGCTACTTGATGTAGTTGAAGCAGGTAGGGCAGGGGTTTGGAGGCAACACTGAAAGGTTGTGATCCTGAAGTGCTCTGTGTGTGTGTGTGTGTGTGTGTGTGTGTGTGTGTGTGTGTGTGTGTGTGTGTGTGTGTGTGTGTGTGTGTGTGTGTGTGTGTGTGTGTGTGCTGCCATCTGTTGATGTATGTCAGGCTGAACAGCAGTGGTTAGTCTACTTCTTTATGCTGTTGTTCATTTATATTTCAGTAGTAAGGTATGCAAGCAGCAGATTTATTAATAAATTATAACATCCCCTAAAATAAATAAAAGAAAGAGATAGAGAAATGGTTGGGGGAGACAAAAATGAGATAATTAGATACATGGCATGTCACAGTACTGTATATTTTCAATAAACTTTGTTTGAAAACATATAAACAGTTATGACAATTTATTAATGCACACCTTTGCCGCATCCATATATATATATATATAATGGAAAGGCATTTACACATTATAAAATAACCAAATCTTACTGATATGATATAAAAATGAACAGCCTTTATTTCACACTGAAGGATAGGAAATATACATTCAAATGTAATAATTGCAATTACCATGATTTGATTCTTCCTGACATATCATTGCCATTAATATTTTATAAATACATATCCAGTAATGAAAAGTAATTGCTGCTTCTGGTTAATGAATCCACACAGTTAAGCTGCTTTTCTCATTGCTTAATACAAGCACCAAATGTTATTAGATAAGCCATGCATACTTGAGATGAACCTTGAGGTATGCCTACCGCATTTGTGCAATCAAAAGCAGATGGATTCTGTGGCAGACTTATGGGCACTACTTGTAGCACATATCATTAAAGGTATGAAACATGACATTGAGCTTTGCCATGTGTGATGCTCAACCTATTGACATGTGTTCCAATGTTCAACAAAGGAATGTGTAATACCATGACTTTTAATCTTTGCAGTTTGGAAGGAGATAGAAGATGAATTGTGACATATTGTGATGTTGGAGCTTATATAATGTTAAAATATTGTTGTAGCTGCTGAAAATCAAACCCATAGGATAATGTATGCAAAATTGAAAATTAGCTCATTAATTAACATTGCCTCAGAAATACCATTTAAACATGGAAATTAGAGATAGAGCAATATACTAATCAGAGAGGCCTGCATGTCTGTAATTTTGATTATACTTGGATTTTTTTCTTATGTTAAAGTCGGTATTTATGTGTCTAAATGTATTTCAGATGGATGCAGCTGAATGAGCTGAGTAATACAGGATATGGTATGTTACATACATACTTCGCAAGACATATTTTCACATGACATATCTGTCCTAAACACATAGGTAGGATGAGTCATGATAATGATAATAAAAGTATTGTGCCTGTCATACCTATCCAAGTGAATTGTAAATATCATCAGTGATATGTTTAAGAAATTGGACACACATTAGCTCAAGGTTATATTGCAGCATTAATGATACATGCAAAATAGAAAAATGTACTTATGCAAGCATTATTGATACATATTGCTTGCAAGAAACATGTTTAATATTCATTTTTTTTATTTTTTATACTCTAATCAAAATATTGTGTGAAATGGGATTCCTACTCTCTTTCTAAAAATATATTTTAGCCGGAGTCGACTACTTAATCAGACAGGTGATTGACAGGTGGACTTGCTCCACTCAGTAATGTCCAAAATGCTGAGGAAAGCACACAATTGTCAGGTATGTTTGCACTGCATAAGGTACACTAAACTAAATTTTTCACTTTTTTCCTTAGGTAGGGAACCATTTTTGCGGGCTGCAAGCAGAGAGGAAATACAAATGAAAATGACAAAAAAATTACAAATTGTGAATAATTGTATTGTGATCTCTAAACAGGATTTGAACAATGCTTCATGTGCCTTATTTTTCTCAGTTCACTTCAGTTACATCTAGTGTCACAGAACTGGTCATCTGTTAGGTGCATTATCTGTGATAGGCACTATCCAACTATCCATGTTGTGGAAGCCCATGTAATGATGCTAGGCACATTTGCTCTGTATAATTTATTTATTTATTTATTTTTATTTATTTTGCATTTGTTAACTGGGATAGTCCACTGGACGCAGGTCCATTTTCATTTGAGGCCCAGGGAGAAAATCTCCACACATATGAATAACATGTAACAAAAACTACAAAGTTTACAAAGTATATTTAGATACAAAATGCAGTGAGTCTTAATTAATAGTAGTATACTCATACACAGCAGCCATGATTAGTGAAAACAGAGAAATCATACAATGATAGATTCATTAGTCTAAAGAGATAATATAATGACCTCAATCATTGCGGGAGAGTGTCATGTATAAATCAACAGCTTCTTAAAGGTTGTTGGGGTCTAAACCATAACAACAATCTATTTTTATTATATTGTGCATATTTATACAGTAATAGAATCTAGAGCCATCTGTTCATCTTGAGGTGTGAGATAGTTAAGGTGGTGGAAGGTCTAACACAGTGGAGGGTCTAGCCTGGTGAAATGCAAGAGCATAATCAGTTATTAGTGAAATGCAGTTTTCATGCTTTTTTGAACTTTATGAAGGAAGTAATAGTAGTTATGTTATAAGGTACAGTGTTCCATATTTTGGATACATAATAAGAAAAGAGGACAGTGCCTGCTGTATTATTTGACTTAGTTACTGTGAGAATAATTTGTTACTGGAGTGAAGAGTTCTGTTATTGGTGTGGCGGTAAGGTAGGCTTTGCAATGCATGTGTTTTTTCTGGTTGATATAAAATTTTATGAACTAGAGAGAGTTGGTTATAATGCAGGAGTTGAAGAATTTCCAGCCAGTTGAGCAGCTTCAAGGATGAGCAGTGGTGAGATCTAAATGGGGAGTCAGAGGCAAATCTAGCTATTTTGTTATACCAGGAGTCAAGCTTAGCTAGGTCTGCTTTTCTAAGGTTGGTGAGAATAGGTGAGGCATACAGGAGGGTAGATATTAGGTGAGCATGAGCTATAGTAGCTTTTGTTTGTTGGGTAAGGAATTGTCTATTTCTATAGACGGTATCTATTTTTTTGTGAATTTTCTTGATGGTCTGGGAAATATGAATATCACATCTTAGATTTTTATCAATCTCAATGCCCAGGAGTTTGGTGTGCTCTGTTTGGTGGGAGAGATAGTTGTTTTGTTACTGGAGATGATATTAAAGGTAGTAGTTGATGAGGTGGACCTAGTGGGTTTAAAGATTAGTAGTTTGGTTTTAGCAGGGTTTAGGGTGAGTTGGATATTGGATAGCCATGTTTCTATAGAGAGAAAAGATTCCTGAGTTAATGTGTGATGTTCCTGTAGTGAGGAAGCTGCACAAATTAATGCAGAATCATCAGTATATTGGATGAGAGATGTTTTCGGAGTGGAGGAATGAAACTTATTGGTATAGAGGGTGAAGAGCAGAAGGCCTAAAATAGAACCCTGGAGAACATCAAGAATAACTGGAAGAAGGGGGGATAGTTCTTGTTTCCACAAGACTACTTGCTGACAACTAGCTAAATAGCTTTGGATTCAGGCTATGGTGGGAAGAAAGAGCCCTAATTTGGATAGTTCTTTGATAAGAATTTCATGTCTAACCATACTGCAGGCCTTTAAGAGGTCAAGAAAGGTGGCACAAACAAATTTACCAGAATTTGTATGAGGGTTTACTGTATTGGAGAGGGACAATAAGGCAGTGATGGTATGATGGAAGGGTCAGAAACCATACTCCCTGTTTGACAAGAGACTGTGTGTGCAAGTAGTGAATCATTTGGAAGTGTATGCACTTTTCAAGGATTTATGCTAGAGGGGATAGAATCGCTATAGGTTGGTAGTTCGTAAGCTCTGTGAAGTTACCTCCTTTATGTAGGAGGATTATGTGAGATATTTTCCATACTTCTGGGATGGTGGCTTCTGAGAGGGTCTGTTAATTAGAATGGCTATAGGGTAGGTCACTGTATCAGCAGCAGTTTTTAGGAATTCCCCTGGTAATTTGTCTGCAGCCAGAGTAGTGAGCTTATGATTTTGAGGTATTTCTTATCCTATCTATAGAGACTGACTAGAATATATTAGGTTCATAGATTAGTTCATAGATTAGTACTAGGCTAATTGCCCTTGTGGGCCATTTTAAGCCTAACCAAATTACCTCATGTGAGATTCAAACCCTGCACCTTGTGTCTATAAGGTAAACACCTTAACCATTATGCCAGCCTCCCAGAATTAGAAGGAGCTATTCCTTATTTGAGAAGTGATGGGTTCAGTGGAAGGGGTGTGTGTGTGTTGATTTTTCTGTTGGTTGGCTAGGGTCAGTATTGTTTCAGTAAAGAATTTATTAAATTGAGTGGGAATGCTGTCTGAGTTATTTACTAAGGTGGGAGAGGGGGTACCAATTTTGCCTGGCAGTAATAATTTGTTAATGGATGCCCAAACGTTTTGAGGGCTCTTTTGATGCTTGATTTAAGGCAGCCTAAATTAAAATTTTCACTTTTTTCTTTAGGCAGTGAAACATGATTATGTGTTGCTGAGTGGACAGCAAATATTAAAGGCATTAGAAAAAATATATGATATTTAGAACAGTTGACAGTAAATTAAATGCAATCAATAGGTATATCAAAGACCAGAGAAAGAAGTGCATTAAAGTGACACATGCATCCTTCTCACATCTCATTGCAACATCAGAAATGGAATTTGTGGAACACAGTATGAAACTTGTAGTTAATGAAAAATAATGTAAAAGTGAAAAGACAAAAGCTCACATGTTGTTAGCAATAGTGGGTTGAGTTACTCTTTAAACAACAATACAATGGTATCGCAAAATGTGATTACATGTTTATACAGGCCACCCTCTGTCAAATTATCAGCTAAGTGGATTCAAACCATGCACCAGCTATTATTTTTCTAAGCTTATTACACTTACACCTTGTACCACAGAGGAAGTTACCTGACAGGTGTATTTTCTTCATTGAGTACTATCCAGAGTGCTGACATTCATTCAATGCTGCTGGGCTGGTTTGTGCTACATAAAGCAGCCTAAACTAAATTTTTACTTTTTTTCCTTAAGTTGTGAAAGTTATTTTGTGCTGCCAAGCAGTGCACAAATGCAGAGGGCAATATCTATCAGAAGTATTCAAACAACCTTTTGGGAATAACAATTTGAAGACACATGAAATTAATTACAGTGTATGTCTAGCACTGAGCTAAGCGTGTACTGCATTATAGTGATACATTAAGTCTTATCCCATCTCCTTGCCATATCATTATTATCATGTATGTTTCACAGTATCAGGACTTTAGCTAATACCATCGGGATTTAGGAGGGCACAGGGAACAGAAGAAATGCTTTCACTGTTTGCACAGCACACACAATTAATATTGACATCATTTCAAGGGAATTAACTGTCTGTCACTTTTAGTCAATACTGACCTTACTTGAGTTTCCCACATCAACACATTCATACACCAATATGAGTGTCAAGATTTAGTATGAACTCCCTCAGTAAAATGATCTGTGAACAGTTTTTGAACCCAAACTGTTTCTTTGAGCTCAATACATTTACACATCATGCCAGAGAAAGGATTGTGACAAGTAGAATTTCTTCACTCATTACTGTCCAAACTGCGGAGGAAAGCACAATGCCAGTCTTCATTATGCTGTTGATGGCAGTCCAAATAAAAAAATAAATTTTTACTTTGATTAGTAAAATGCCACTTCCTGCTACTGACTGCTGCCAGTCAATGCAGCACAATGACAAACAGTGTGTTAATGATAAAAGGAAAACAAATTTGCAATTGAATCCTTTAAATGTACATTTTAGATGCTTAAGCTACTTTGTTTATTTTATTTATTTTATTTTTATTTTATTTGACATTTTTTGATTGGGAAAGTCCGACTGAGCAAGAGCCCTTTTTCAGCAGAGGCCTGGGTAGAAAAGCTCCACGTTATCATAAACTAAATTACATTTTTTAAGTACAGTAGACTATATATAGAAAGACATAAGCTATTTAAAGTACAGTATATGACTTTTTTAGAGGACATTTCTTACATGAAAATAATTTGCAACATTGTTGAGTAAAAAAAAATAGAAGGGAAACAGAAAATTTGACTAAGTAAGCAGAGCAGTTACTGAGAGTAAATCAGATTGGTTCTAAGATACAATAGTTAGATACAGTTCAAATTCAGTAGTACTCAGTTGTTCCATTACTGGGAGATAAAGAGGAGTTGGTATGAAATGATAGAGAGAGGCATGGCAGGGTGTACTTTAAAGGAGGAAGTTCATGGAGGGTTTTTACAGAGACATGTCCAGGTGCTGTATAAGTGTTCCTTGAGGGTTTACTGTATTGTTTATTTCTCTGATAGCTATCTTGCAACAGGAGCCTATCTGGAATTGAACACTCAAACAGAGGAAGTAACACTCAAACAAAGGTAGTAAGAACAATCATTTAACAGTATTTTACATAGTTGCTACAGGGAAAGACATATATTATTAAGGAGAAGAGGTGTTTAGATATCTTGATAATGTGACATTGTATCAAGTCATATTGAAAGTACAACAGAAGCAATTTATGAAAGTTTTCTTTCTCATTTGATTGTAAATTTTTGGAAGATTGTAATACTGCCAACAGTTAGGATACCCATGTCTTCACAAAATATTAAACAAAAACTGCAAATACTGCAGGTGTATTCCTTTCTTTCTTCACCGTGCCTCATTCCTGAATCTGTGCTTTCTTATCTCTCTTTTCCTGCATATGTTATCTGTATCAATGCTGAAAGCACACCATTTAATATGAACAACATTTCTTACTAAGGGACAGTAATTGTGGTCATTAAGGCCAGCATTTGAATGTTAGGAATGTTGCTCACCTAAATCAGTCAATGTATTTTCAGACCTTTTGTTAAGACTATTCTTCCTGACACACCCTCAGTATTTGTACATCAAAGACTGGAGACTGTGAAACCCTGATTGTTCCTGTCATCACAGAATTCCCAGACAGCTGCACGCCATTAGCCCAGAACACTTCTCAGTGCTCATTCTTGCATTGTTGGGGATGTTCAAGTAATCGTGTGGGTCCTTGCACCATATTTACATTCACTATATTTAGTGTACATTGTGGTATTCAGGAATGCTAACAATGTAAAACCTCATTTGCATACTCACAGTGATCACAGGGCTGACTCTGCACTATATAAAGGTAATCATATAACTAATGCCCTTGTATCATAGTGAGGAGACTGTTTTGATCCAGAGAGCCTTATACTACTAAATAAACACAACTTTTGGAGAATTATCTATTTGATACACTGCTTATTGTGAATGTATGTTGATATTTCTTATGTAATGCTTTTAGATTAACATTAAAAGATTAACTGCTCTTGATCACTCAAAAATATTTTTTATCTTAATTGTTTTATCTTTACCCTTTCTTTTGCCATAGCCATGTCTGGATTAGAATGCTAGAAGACCAATATTTTTTACTTGGTAACCATTTTAAATGTCAGAATGTACTAGACCAAGGTATGAAATCTGGAGACTGAATGGCCAAAAAAATGGACTTAGATACATTAAGTCTGAGATACCATTACCTGGAATATTCCCTTTTCTCTAAGGTATGGCAAGCTTAGAGATGGTACAGTGACATAGCTAAACTTTGTGATGCCTGGGGCTGTCTTTGAGTTTGCTGCCCCTCCATCTCACAGAATCATGGTCAGATGGAGCCTCTGCATACACAGTCCCCCCACAGCCATTCCAGTGTCCCATTACTTGGCTATTTCTTCTCACTTACCATAAACACTATAATGTACATACATTTTTATGCTTTAATTCTACAATGATTATTTGGATTTAATTTAAAAAATTTTATTTTAAATTTTATAGCACAAACACTGATAGACATCTGCTAAACAAAACAATACAGTCTTACAATGAAAACAGACTTAGCATTAGAACTTCTTTGCCCTTGAAACTCACATTCATTGGAACAGCATTGAAACCCACATTCAAGGAAAATGCATCTGGCCAGTGGGGGATAACGTTTATCTTTCGGCTGTTTTAAAAGCGTAGGCCCCTTGCAAAAATATTTAGGACCATGCAAGCATTCATGTATTCTTTGATTCACCTTCCTGATTATATTAAACTATATTCCTTGGATAATACAGCACACTTGTTAGAGTGCATTTTAAATGCATTGTTTTGAACATTTTTCCAATAAGCAATGAAAGAAAATATATAAACCAATAATGACAAAACTGCCCAATTCAGAAGAACATTTCTGTCATAAAAGTCTACTCAAACTTCTTTCATTACAATCCACCAATATCAGTAAATATGCACAATCTCTACAGAAGTAAAAGTCATCTAAATAATTCAACATTAAAGAGATCTGTAACTAACAAAGAGGTTGCTGCTAGCAAACAACTTTATATTTCATTGTTTGAAGTGTCTGTTGACCTTCAAGAATACATTGCCTATGTTACATTAAAAATGGTACTGTAAGCTGATAATATTGCAATAGGGAATGAAGGACAAATTAATAACAGGTTTATAGTTACTTGTTATCTCCTCCAGAGGAGGACATTCTCAGGACTGCAGCTTCCATCCCCTTTAAAGTACAACACAGTACAGTATTAGCAATCTGTCTACATACTGTGGGAGTAGAACCCACAGCCTTCTGCATCAAAAACAAGTATACTACCTGATGTGCTACAAACAATACTTTTCAATGCTTTAGCACAATACTGATATCATTTGCTAAACAACAGTTGCATGTTACAAATAGACTTGGCATAAGCAGCATTAAACTCTTCCCCTGAAACTGTCATCTCTTTGTAAAATGCACTTGACACTCAACTAATCTCAACATTGCAGCACAAGAAATCTGGAAAATCCAAAATTTAGGGGGGGGGCCCAAAACCAGGGACACATTTTAAATATTGCTTGTATAATCTTAGAAAGATTAAAATGTTTTGTGTTACCATGGGTTTCCTGAAAGATAGGAAGAGTGAAACTTAATTGGCTGTCATTATTTAGTGAAGTCATTCCTCACTAATTTGCCAGAAAACAACTAATTTTAAGAGGAACAGACAAAAACATAAGCCAAGCCAAACATTCTAGACATTCTGTGGACTCAACTCCTTGAATCACTAATGGTGATAAGGATAGAGACTTCTTGCTCCTTGTACCTAAAGTACAACATTTGAGCCTGAGTAACAAATATTCATAACTGGGGCATTTTACTGACATGCACAAACACACACACACACACACACACACACACACACACACACACACACACACACACACACACACACACACACACACACACACAGCAGCCTTATTCACAAATTCCTTGAATGTTAGACATGCAGCAGCCTTATTTACCAATTCAGTGATAGTTAGATGCCCCACAAGCACACACATCCTTAACTTACAAATTCCATAAATGTGGATAGATGCTCTACTGTATTTAAAATTAAGCATGGGCATAAAGTAATAAGAGGATATCTGTGCCACAATGCACAGATGTGATGTGACAGGTGTGTGCAAATGGACAGTTCTTAAAGAAGAATATCCTTAAAACTGGGCCATTCTTAAAAACATTTTTTTTTAATTAAAATAAATGTGACAGTCCCAAGTGCCACCCAGGGCAAACCGTCCCTCTCACCCCCCCCCCCTGCAGCTATGCCACTGAGTTGGTACATATAAGTTTGGGGGTGTAAGTGCAGCTATTCCCCCCTGCAAAAAAGAAGTTTAAAGGAGAAGAGCGATTTTTGAGATTCACTCTTTTATTGTTTTGGTCCTTTTTTTTAGGCTTGTCATCACTCAGCATTTTGAGTGCCAACATTTCAATAGGGAGCCTTTTAAGTTTGTATTAAATTGATGTTTGCACTTTTATTGCAGTTGAATATATTATAACTTTGTAAGAAGGTCTGGCATTTTTACCAGTGTTAAGCAGAATGAAAAATGTGTTACAGTTGTGGATTTCTACCTGACCGCCCTCCACAGCAGTGGAGATGGCACTTATAGTTTTTTCTTCATTGCTTTTACTATATTTTGAATTGTTATTGTTAATGCTGCAATGGATTACACAGTTAAACCTGTTTTATCTGCATTACAGAACTGTTATGGATTGTTGTTTATATTTGATTTAGAAATATTTAGTTTTTGGAAAGGGGGGGCTGTTCTAACTTGTGTGTAGTCATAGTGAGCATTACCTTTTAAATTATGGCATGATAAATGCATGCATTCACACATAACTGAGTTCATAGTCATCTTATCTGTATATTATAAACATCATTATGTGTGTCGGCTTTCTGTTTCATAGGATACAAGGATATGGCACCCAAGAAGAAATATTGAACCCCACAAGCCACAATACAGTGATGCAGAAAATGAGGTCATTATCCAGGTCGTATGTTGCCATGGAACTTTTCTATTAGGGAGAGGCACAGGTAACCAATCTGTCTGCGACAGAATATAAAACCAGGTGTTCACAACATTAATACTGATGGAGGGCATGAGAGAATTTACTCCCAGATACAACACCGGGCAAGTGATATGATAACTCTGTCCACTGTAAAGCAGCTGCAATTGCCCGGGAACAGGTGGCTGTGAGAGCTATTCCTGCAACAGACCCACCACTAACTGAAACAAAGGAATTCCTGTCCATTGTCAGAGATCCAGATAGCTCAGCAGAGGGTTCCAGCAGAATCCTTGATACTGGTGCAAATGTGGACAACAGACTCAGAATGTCACAAGCAGACCCTCTCTTTATACAAAATGCAAGAGACATTGTTATATCTTTATATGTGTAGATACTCGGTGTCTGATATATAGAGTCAGGGATAACTGTGAGTCAGATGCATAGTCATAGAGAACTAGAAGACAGTGTTTTGGTATGGGGGGAATCTGACTGTTCACTACATTTTTGTATGAGAAAATGTTTAATCTGCACTTGTGAAAGGGATTTTCTCTTTTTCTTGTTTCATTTGCATTGTGCTACTTATCAGCCTTCTTGTCTTTCCTCACATATAGCCACATCTGGATTGCAGGTTTCCAGCCCACCTGCACATGGTAAGCAAACATTTGGTTATTTGTGTTACTGTCTATAAGGTAAGTTCAGGTCTATATAAGATTAATGTCTGTGGTGCTTTAGCATCTGTTAGATTCTGATATACTTTTCTTATAAGGAAATACGTGATCAAATTTATTCTCTAGTTTTCTCTTTGTTGTTTTTATTACTTGGTATCATAGATGCTTATGAGAGTGGCACTGTGGAACGTCTACCAACTGATGTCAGAGTATCTGCAGCCTCTGATGATGATAGTGGCAATAAAGAGGCACAGTCTGGGGGTACAGACAATCAGTCTGACACTGAGGTTGTGGGTCCTACATCCTCTGCCCATTTTCAGACACACTGAGTATGCCTACACATGATATGGAGACCTCTGATACAGGGCAGGTTGTTGGTGATACCATTGATCAGGGTAGTGGGGTTACTCTGATTGCAGAGCTGGTTGCCTCTCCCTGTAGCCATCGTGAGGGCAAGGTGCCACACAGGAGGGTTGGTCGGGGTGCTTAAAAGAGGCCTGTTGTCTACCCTCCTCCTGATGCTGGTGTGTCATTGGTGCTGCCAGATGTATGTGTAGGGCCTTAGTGGAGGCACAGGCATGTTCCACCAGGGCCTTGGAAGAGATACTGTGACTGCTAAATGTCATGCTTTCTGACATGCATGTCTCCCCAAACCATGTGGGCATCTCCTTGCACAGGATGAATGACCGACTGGACCAGGCAGTGTCTATGATGAAATGTCTGTTGGGGGTGGATGGGCATCTATGTGGCTGGAGAACCACTAAATCTTCTGGCATTAGCAGACACATCAGTGCAAGATCCCACTCCTGTAGTTATATTACATCCATTGTTTCTTCAGTGATTGTGGTGTCCACAGATGTGGTAGACAATGGGGATGCAGTCTTGGACATAGTCATAAGGAAAGCTCATCAAGCTGACATAATTCATGTTCAGGTATCACCCCTACTTCTAGTCAGGGCCATGAAAGTAGCAGTCCAACTCTTGGCAGCGGTGGTCCTCTTGGTCAGGCAATGACTCTGACTACTCTAATGTGCATAGCTCACACCTGTCTGAAATGCAAGGATGTAGTAATAGCTGGTCTATATTATGACCAAATGTCGAACAGCTTAAAACTGGAAAATGCCATTCATCTAAATCACTTTTGTGTGGGGCTCTTCCCCCCCAACCCCCCCCCCACAAATTATATATACCAACTCTGAGATTGCACTACAGTGAGGAAAGGGCAAATTTTCTCATCTTTACTGTACTGCAGTCTCACAAAAAACACCTCGATGAACAGCATTTTTGAGTTTTAAGCTATTCAACATTTGGTCTTTTCTGTGTTTTAATATAGACCAGTAATAGCACAGTGCTAGATTGTGTTCATGCAGCTGGACACTCGCCAATATCACCTCACACACATGCAAACTATATAAACAGTATTGTTGAGTATTATACATCTGTTGTCTCTGGTCCTGAACACTGATATATACATGTGTTTCTTACTTATGTTTTGCAGAAGAAAGTTGTTCATTTCTTGTTCCTACTTATTTGTGAATGATTGTATCTATAATGGTTGAACCGGTTTACCATCAAAATGTTGACCGTCACATTGTCGAAACCACTTACCCGAACTCCGAACTCCAACTTCTGAAAAACTTGATATACCGAACCTCAAAATCTCACCATCTTTTTGGCTCATGTTAACATTTGTTTTTAGGTGTGCAGCAGTTAGAAATGTTGCCGTTTAGTTTTATTTTGACATTCTGAAATTTTGGTAGTACGAATTTTGTGTAAATGTGTTGACGTGTTATGATTTAGTTGTGCAAATGAGATTATAATTGATCTGTTCCATATTTTATAGATGACGGTCAGTCGAAATGCTTGATGCACACTATTGTTTCTAATACACAACTGTATATTGCAAAAATCTGACAGTGGAGCTATTACTGACATAACTGTACAACTCATACTGATTAGAGGCATATACATATTTCCATATGACAGTAATCAGTTACATAACTTTTTTTTTTACAGGTTCTGCACTCACCTTGTCATTACTACAGGAGGTACAAATTATGTCCTGGGGGCTGTTCCTCTCTGGTTCTATCAGAACACAGCCATTAGGCTTTTACCAAGGTTGTGAATGTGTGTGCTCTCCTTTGCCTCTTAGCCAGAGACAAGGCATACTGTGCACACCTCCATCATCAGCACCATCTGCAGCTGGAAGTCCTCCCTCAGACTCCTCATCTGTACCTGCTGCTGTTTCTGCTGACCTTGCCTGTGGTCCTTGAAACTGGGGTCCTGCCCCTTACTGTCCTTAGTGAAACTGTTTCTAGAGAATTATATTGTGTAATACGGTATAGCCCATAAGATTTTCATCAAATGTGCCTGGGTTGTACTGTAGTGTAACTCCTGGTGTGTCTATAAACTGGAAGCTGTATTTATTTATTTATATTACATTTATTTACCCTGAAAGTCCAACTGGGCATGGATCCCATTTTCAGCAGATGCGAGGGGAGAAAAGCTCCACAAAGAGTAACACAGCAAATAGAGTAAATACAATAGATATATTAATAAAGGACAGTACAGAGTCAAAAAGTTAAAAAGGTACAGTTTCAAGGCCAAGAAAGGAGCAAAAAGTAAATATGCTATAAGGAACACAGTGTGTTACAATAAACAATACAGTTGAAAGGACATTTTGTTCAGTCATTTGGTTACATTCATCAGTGGCTACTACAGTAAACACACATTGACTGAACAAGAGTATAGAATGGAGTTGTTGCAAGCTTTCATAGAAGGTTAAAGTATGGTATGATCTAATTAATTAAAGCTACCCATGGTCAGAACAATTGCATAACCAAGAGCTATGTAGATGGGACCGGAAGAGTTTTTTGAAATTATTTTTTGTTTTCAGTGGTCCTAATATCTATGGGGATGGTATTCTATGCTTTTGCAACAGAAATGGAAAACAAGGAGTCTCCAGAGCTATTGTTGCTTTTTCCTCAATTAAAGCAAACCAAACACACATTCTATGATATTCCTAGTTTGAGCATAGGCCTTGCTGTATTCTTGCTCAGTGAGTTGTGTAGGCCTCTCGTGTGTGTCATAAGCCAGGGTGCCAGTGTATAAACTGCATCCCCCACTAGATGCCAAATGTCACTCAGAGCAAACCTGGTGTACAGCTCAGAAGTATATTTGTGTGAGTCACAGAAACTGCCTGGATTATCTGCACAGACATTGTAAATGATCCCTTGGACATTATGGATAACCTGACAGTTTACAAAGTGGAAACCTTTTCTGTTGATATACCCCCTTCCCTCTTCACTGGGTGGTGCTTTTACTTCTATGTGTTTACAAACTATACCTCTTAACACTTCAGGGAAATGTGCTACTGCAAAGAATTCCTGCATGGTTCTTCCTCTCTTCTGTGCTGTGTATGGGAAATAGATATGAATTGCTTGCATGTAGATCATTATATTCAGAAACATGTAATATTCTAGAGGCTGATGCCTTAAAAAAATATTAGTATATCCCCTGCAGGTCTCTGGAAAGTACCAGCAGCTAGTTTATGTAATGCTGTGCATACCTTTGTTTTTACTGGGATAGGTTTTCTATGATTTCCTTGGGGCCTTAGGTGGGGGCCTGAGAGGTTGCATAGTTCCTCCATTGCTTCCTTGTCCACCGTGTATCTCTCAGCAACTTCCATGTCATGCTGTCCATGATAAGTCAATAGGGGTCTAAACAGCCTTCTTCTTCTATAGCAATATATAGTCTGTTGCACATACAGCATAATAATAATAGCAGCAGTGAACCCTAACATATTTATTTCTAAGTGTAATCGTGCTGTATTCCAAACAGATTTGGTGTACAAAGCAAAAGCCTACACCAAGTGTACATGATTGCTTTACAGCTTTCTGAATAGCTCTGTCATGTTGGCTGGTTAATTAGAATGTACTTTGTCTCTTTATAATTTCATTAGCATATTATGCCATTTTCCTTTGTTTGGCATCTCTACATTTCATGTAGAGATGCTTAATGAATACCAAATAGCTTCCCAGCTGCATTTTATGTAGCATTTAATAAATCCAGCCCAATATCAAAACTTATGAAAGATGTAGACCAAAATGATATTCCCAATACCAACGGTAACAGTGTTTTTTCTAATATAGACATATAGTGCTCAGATAAGAAAGGTGTACTCCTTTTCAATATGTTTTTGTATTCAACCACCTTCACACAAGCTACTGAGCTGTTTTGTAGGATCCTTCTTGGCTGACGGTGTTCATCCATTACACTGTTTGCTGCACAGATCAGCACTGTCTTGATCTCAGTGTATTTAAAGGCATGCATCCAACTAGTGCTACAAGAGCCCTGTTGCCAATAAACTGCTTCATATGTAAACTTTGACATATTAGTTTTATTGTATGTACTGCATAGTACCTCTTGAGGTCTCCATAAGGGTGAACATCAACTGACCCCAGGAACTACAGACCCATCAGTCTGACAAGTCTAATATGTAAAACCATGTAGAAAATTATCATGGAAATGATCAACAAGGACATTGGCAACCTAGACACTAGAAACATGACAGTTCAGATTTATTTAGGAACAGTCTTGCCTACTTAACCTTGTAGACTTCTTTGAGAGGGTTACCATGCTACAGATAAAGGGAAAATGGTGTATATAACCTACCTTAACCTGGCCAAGTCATTTGATACAAAACCCCATTCAGTTATTGTTGAAAAGCTCACAGTACTAGGCATAAAACCCTTACATAATGTGCTGGATTGCCAGCTGGCTCACAGATAGGACCCAAGAAGTAAAGATTGGTGAGACCACCTCCACCAAGAGATGAATCACCAGATGAGTACACCAGGGTCTGTTCTGGTCCCACTCCTTTTTGGGATATACTTCTTGGATGTCAAGGCTAATGTCAAAGGTCTCTGGCTCACCAAGTTAACAGATGACTATAAATTGGGAGCTATCATAGATTCCCCCACAACACAAACATCCTACCAGAGGGTGTGGCACAAACAAATGAGTGGATCCAGAACATTAAGACTCTATGTATCCTCTGAAAAACTACTGAATAATTATACATTTTATATAGTTTATTGAATTTTTATTTCAGTGGTTGACAGCTGTTGCTTGACAGATCTTACTTCTCACCTTACCTTTACAGCCAGTACTGTATTGATTAGTGCTTTCTGTACTTATATGATGCATATTATTGTGTCACTTCAGATTGATCTTGTAATTATGTCATTTTAAGGTGTCTCAAGGACATTCTTGATTTGTGTTACGCTTATGCTGCTTCAGTGTTTCCGGAACAATCCCCTCAAGTCTCCACTGACAAGAAAAGCTTCCCACTTCAACTTTCTCAATCAGCAGAAACAAATAGATAGATAGACAGATAGATAGACAGATAGATAGATAGATAGATAGATAGATAGATAGATAGATAGATAGATAGATAGATAGATAGATAAACAAAACAAACAAGCAAACAAAAGTCTTCTTACCCTGACAGGTTGCCTAGAATGTTGTTTAATTCATCTGGGTGCACAACACCCTTAGATTTATTCAGTTTATCCTTGGGGGGGGTGTGTGTGTGTGAAAAAGTTACCTAATATAGTCATATATAAAATGCTAGATAGTGTTTTATTTACTACAGCTATAGAAAACATCCTGTTTCTTGTTCAGTCACTGAAGCCTCACTTTTATGCTATGTGTTTTCCTGGTTTTCCTTACAGCACGGATAATTTTCTTATTTTCATGACTCTTGAGGACAACTAAGGAAGCTGTGTGTTTGCGGTCTCTACAAATGCCCCCAGCTCAAATGGAAAGAATGGAGTTAGAGTTGTATCAGTGATAGGTGGCCACAATACTGCATGTATATAGATTTCTACCCTCTACATGTTTTTGACCATCCTCTCCTCACTAGCTAACAAGTGGTTAAAGCAGAGTGAAGTGAAAGTTATGATATTTATTCTTCACTTCTTAAGCTGCTTTGTATTCCTGCTCATGGACCCTTCTTAACCACAACAGCAAAAGTAAATACAAAAGATAAATTTTTGAATATGGTATAACTAATCAACCAGAATATTTGTGGAAGAAAACCAGGCAAAAAACATACAGACACATGGCAAACATGCAGACTCCACACATACAGTGACCAAAGGTCAGACACAAACCATTGGCCACAGGACTGTTAGGCAAAACTCTACTCTGATTCCCCTGCTGTCCACTTCCCACTTCCCTGTATTCTTAATCTTTGTATTCAGACCTATGTAGAAGAATGCTGATCTATTCCTAAAGGTCTGAAATGGCTCATAATTTCCTTACCTGTAAATGAATTGATTTATAGAATGAATCACTGATGTCTGGAACAGTGAAATATCACCAGTAAACTGGCAATCAATGATAACTAAATGTAATAAGCTTATGTTATCATTTATAGTCCATATTTGGCAGAAAAACTTATTCGGGTAACATCAGAAGCCATCTAAAAAAAAAAAAAAAAAAAAAAAACACTTGGGAAGAAACATCAGTGGTACTGAATCATCCCTAGATATGACTGCAGATTGCCTTGAAGTAAAATGTCCACAGCAGTACCTAGATTCAGTTTTGCTCCTGACTGGGAAGAACAGATTTTGTCTATAATTTCTATTCTACATTTGGCAACAGCCCTGGTTTAAATAGTTCTGTTCCAAAGGAGAGGTTTGGGGTGTTTCACATTCCATGTAGATGTGCCATATCTATTTCTAGGCACTGTAAAGGGCAATTACTTTTTTTTAAGATTACATTTACTGTCTATTAAGCACCTTACATGCAAGATTCAGTCTAATTCCTTCACAGAATAAAGTTACTGGCACACCTGAAATTAATAATATCTGATAATATTTGGTCTCAGCACCATGACTTGACTCCATATTGTGACCATATTATGACAATTTTTAATCATCTACAATCCAGCAGTGCTTAGAAGTTTTATGAAAATAAAATATTTTATTTGCAACTCTGACATTCTTTTTCTTGTTCTTATGTATAGACTGACATTTTGTGTTCTTTATGTAACATTGCTGTGCATTATATCTAATTGTACTCAAAATACTACTTCTGTACACTGATATTATTATTATTATTATTATTATTATTATTATTACTCAGGTAACCAGGCAAGTCTACAGAGCACAAGGGAAAATGAAAATATCAAACAGTACTACGGGATGAAGCGTATTTGCAGTTCAGTGTCTTAACCATGTGTGCTAATTGTTGCTGAAGTTTCACTATATAAATATAAAATAATGACAAACAAAAGGAAGTACTGATTACAATATAATAGGTATAAAAGTACTTGGGTAAGAAGCATGAAAATATACAGGTCTGAAACATTAAAGTAATTTTGACTGAAAGATATAAAGGAATAGCTAATCAGCATTCATGCACTACCTATATCATACTTATGGTTTCTGCCTGTCACTTTTATACTGACCAGTTCTGAATTGTAAACTGAAAGTAAAACTCTAATAAAGTGATATTTAAACACTGTTCTGTCTTTGACAGCTCACACTAGCTCAGATGTCTGCCTGCCGTGCATGCACTCACTCTATGTGAGAAAGCATGGAAAAGTTTGATTCTTTGATCTTTATTTCCAGAATAAAGGTCACAGCGTACTGCATTTGACACATTTTATAACAGCTCAAAAAGTGGGATCGCTGCATTTCAAAAAGATTAAGTGATAACCATAAGGACAATGCCAACATAAATAATTCAAGCCTAAAACATCAGAACAGATGAAGAAAGCAGTAGGGACTGCATTTGTCTTTTATTAAATATGACCAGCAAATGTATACTGAAGCCTCACTTTTAAAAGAATGCAATACAACTATTTTTGATAAGCAGTACTTACACAATTGCAACTTAATTGTTTATGGACTGATGAAAGAAGAGAAGATGTCTGCACGAGTGGTAAAATTCCTATTTTTTCAAGATGACGCATAAATGTCAACATCAAGGTTAAATACTCTAATTAAAACTGTATACATTGTTAATAATGTCATCTGTTCCCATTGCACAGTTACCTGACTTCAAGTATGAGTTTCACAAAGGCGCTAGTGTTAACCATTTCAAATTATTTATTAGTTGTGGCAGCTGCATTCATTAATAATCTCCTTCTTTATTCCCTATCATGTAACCAATGTACTCTTAACCAACACACTGATCATCTTTCTGCAACACTGTTGCACACAATAACATGTTCATCATGTTTTGCTGCAAACATTTGTAGAAAGGTAAATGTAACATAAATTTGGAATGGAAAGGGGGTCTGGTGGCTATAACAATATGTACATCAAGAAGGTCAAATGCATTTCATTTCCTGGAGTGCCAGATACTATAGCCGGGGGGGTGTCTAGTTATCATAAGTACTGGCACACAATACTGCTTTCAAATTCTCCCTCAGAAACATTATACCTTTCAGTATTGCAGAAGCACACAGTGAATACTTGTTTTATTCCTTCAGACAAGCAGAGGTAAACTCTGGTAAGGAAATGACACATGATTGTTAAATAATAAGCATATAAAGGCTGCAACGGAATCTGGGTGTAACTATTTTTGCAAGAGAAGTTGAAATTTTACTCTTTGTAGTCATACACAGAAAAGCAAAGTTATGCAGATATGATGTTTTATACACACACACACACACACACACACACACACACACACACACACACATATATATATATATATTTATATACATATATATATATATATATATATATATATATATATATATATATGTATATAGATATAGATATATATAGACACAGTAGAAATGTAAGGATCCAAGGCCAGCAGATACTTCAAGTAAAAATTTCCTTTAATATAGGACAACTAAGAACAAAGACATAAGTGCTTTCGTAGCGGTGCTACTTCATCAGATGTATAACATAAACTTTCCCTCACATCAAACTGTTGCAGAGACTGGGTGAGTTTTTCCAGTAAAGCCTTTAAAGTCTCTGCAACAGTTTGGTGTGAGGGAAAGTTTATGTTATACATCTGATGAAGTAGCACCGCTACGAAAGCGCTTATGTCTTTGTTCTTAGTTGTCCTATATTAAAGGAAAGTTTTACTTGAAGTATCTGCTGTCCTTGGATCCTTATGTTTCTACTGTGTGGATTACAATTTAGTTTTTGGATTCAAGAACTGGCTGGGTATTGTGGACTGTGTCCTAAATAAATAGATATATATAGGTTTACTATCAGAATTGTGAAAGGCAAAACAATTTCTTTCTGTTTGCAGTTTCTAAGTAAACCATCAAAACCAGAATCTCAACTGCGTTACAGTGTCAACTCAGCTGATCAACTCAACAGAGTCGACATTGTCTTCGAAAACATCATGTGATAAGACCTGGTTCTCCTCTGGTTTTATCTGTGTTTTGGTTCTTATACAGGTGGTTTGTGTACACCATTGCGGTTCCTGCTGCTTTTGGTTATCATGTGATATCCGTATAGCAGCTCGTATAAATGAAACTCGTATACAACATATCTCATTTTTGCAAGGGTAAGCCCCCCCACACCCCACACATACCCCCTGCTAACAATATATTCCAACTCCGAGATCACACTATAGTGAGAAAAATGGTAAATTTCCCATTCCATGCTATACAGAGATCTCCATTCAAAACGTTTCGAGTTTCAAAATACATATCTATATATATATATATATATAGAGAGAGAGAGAGAGAGAGAGAGAGAGAGAGATACTTACATTCATTGAAGGAAAAAAACATAGATGTCATTAATGTTGATACATTACAGTGGGCAAACAAACATTAACACTGGTATGCCCATACACTGAGGTTATTCCTCAGATCATGCAAATTTTCAAACATTCCCCCAGATTTACTAATCTTCCGTGCAGGACTAATCTAGTCCTGCACAGAAGTGGCAGTTTAAGAGGAGGATGGCAGTGCGCCATGCATATCAATGAAGGTGCGCTGCCTGAACTCCTAATGCTACACGGAGCGTGGATGAGTGCAAGGGGCATGTCTGAGAGCAGAGCTCTCAGAATAAACATGCCCCTGCAAAGTGGAAAAGAAGAATGTGTAAATAAATGAGCAACACTGCTCATAAGTGTCCACATATCCCCACCAACAGTCCCCATGTGTTCAACAGCAACAGTACATTTAAATAAAATGAAGAAACCCTTTTAGTTATTTTTTTTAAAACCCCGAGTACAGCTAACCGTAGGTGAGCGGGTTTGCCCATCGCTTAGCTACAGTTAAAGCAGCTGAAAAGGCTGAAGAGGATAACAAGGAATATATATGCAAATGAAGCAGCACAGCAATAGTGTGGTGGTTAGAGCATCTGCCTAATGAGTACGCATTCCTGGTTCAAGTCCCACTGCAGCACATATCATTTTCCATGTGAAATCTGTATATGAACATAATTTTACATCTTTTTGCCTTGCAAACCCATGCAAACCCGCTTACAACTGCTTTAAAGTGCCTTAATCACTCTGGATCCAATGTCCCATGATCTGCCCATCAACAAAATAAACTGCCTCTCCAAGGCTCAAACTCAAGACTCTGTATAGTTTAGTCACAGTAGTTAACCACTAAGCCATCATAGCAATAGATATGAATGAGGTATCAGCAAACTAATCTTCACCACAGGAAAATCAAACCAAACGTGAACTCAGTCTATGTACGGGGTGATGTTGGATCACCTGCCACAGAACATAAATATGTGAACTGGAGTACTGCAGTAAGCATAGATTTGAGGTGTTATTGTAATAAAATGTAGAAGTCCCCAGGTCCTCATACAGTGTATGTACACATGAATCACGGATACCAGACACATATATAACCTGTAATGAAAAATAAATCATTGCCAAATGGCAAATATAGTGATAATCTACTATGAAGGAATGCTAACCGCAGCACAGCTCATGTTAGTAAGTGTAAGCAATGTGTTGGGGGGCCAATTCAATCTACCTAGTGGTATACCTCTTTAAACAGTGTCAACCTTATGTAAGAAGGTGTGCCCATAGCTTAGCCTTTTCAAAACTGGCCAATCACGGCAAAGTGAGGGAACTGACCGTATTTAAACCCCACAGGGGGGAATACATCTCATAACTGGTTGTAGCCTCCTACTGCAGGCAGAATGGCTGGTGTGGGTGAAGGCAATGGATTCAGAGCGCAGTGCTGGGGCATCCAGGAGTCAAAATTCATGGTATGGCTCCTGGTAAAACACCATGATCAGAGACGACTGCAGGGCCAGTACCAGGGCTCGCAGTACAAAATGGAGGCCTGGGACAGTCTCGCCCATGACCTCACCAGTGCCACAGGTAGCCCCTGGACTGGTGAGCAGGTTAGGCACCACCATGCTGACCTGAAGCAGCAGAAGGGAGATGTCCTGGAACAGTGGATCCAGGAGTGTCGGCAGATGGCCAATGCCCCAGTACTGAGTAAGTACACATTCTACTAAGTAGTAAATAATTGCCTAGTTTGTGTATACTATGGATAGGTATGGCTAAATATCAATGCATTTCATTGACAGTTGCGATGAGTGGGCTGTGAACCAGCAAGCCCATGATGCTAGGCTACAAAGGCTGCATCAAGAGGCAGGTTAGTAATCAGTCTGCATGTACTGTTATAACAAAGAATAAAAGAGCCTTAGAAAGTGTTGTAACAGTAGAAATAAATGTGTTAATAGTCTGTGAGTAAAGGTATAACCCCTGGAGTGCCTCTGTTTACTCTTCTCTCATATCTTTGTGATCTGTTCTATACTATAAATAGTACTGTTGTATCTTAAGCAGTGTCACCCACACTGTGGTATGCAGATAAAATGGGTATGAAGTCCTGCATAACAATGTTGGAAGTGCCAAGAGGTCAGTCATATCATACACGTTAGGGAGACTAAGATTGAAAACAATCGAAAGCTTTACAGCAGTGCCCTGATAGCACCATGTACTGTGTTGTTAGCAATAATTTTAAGTCAAGCACAGCAGGGGTTTGACTCCTGGGAGTCCTAATAAGTTGTATGCATAATCATACCCCACAACTTTACAGACTGTGATACAATGTTCAGCTAGAAAGCTGTATGCATAATTACACCAAACAACTGTAAAGAATTTGCTTGAATGTTCAGATTGTAAGTTGTATGCATATTTATACCCCACAACTGTTCCAAGCTGTCCAGCATGTCCAGATGAATGGCCCATATCACCAGCTTAGTACCCTGATCCCCTGAAAATTCAGTGTGATGATCCAAGAAATGTAGGCAGCTGTCAATGATATATAACTGATAGTCAAACTTGTACATAGTCAGAGAATGTATATGAAAACAAACCTGTCATTCTAGCACCTCACCCAAAGTGTATGACAGCAATTCTCAACATATATTGCATTAACACCTGCAGCCTGTTACGCCTGTATTTAAGATATAGGTCATGTATATAATAATCTATAAACATACCAGTGTACAATATAAGGCCATTGTGTAGTGTAATAATACATGTAAGGGAAAGATCACTGCAGTGACTAAGAATGTTGTGAAAACTACAAGGATATATCAGTTGTTAATTGAACCCTCTCTCTCACCCCTACCATACGTGCATAATAACCCAATGACACTCCTCAACTGGTATGTGTGCACTCCAAACATTTTTGGGACATGTCCCAATGGTTAATAAATATTCACATTTGGTTCTATGCATGTGCCATGTTAAAATACACCAATATTGGTGGCCTGTTGCCATCAATGAAACCTGCATGCTCCTGTAATGGCCACTGTTGTTCCATATATGCATGTGTTCTGCTTGCTCTGCAACTGCGTTAAATCTGATGTGTCGGGTTAATGGGAATACCTATGCATGCTGTTATAACTAATCCTAAATGCTGTTGACTGTTACTAACCCATACCTGCCATAAACCTGCGACAACACAGCTTGTATGGGAAGGCTGGTCCCAGCAGACCCACCTGTCCCACCTCAGCTGACCATGGCACCAGGCACCAGCACATCTGGGGCCCAGCCTGGGACCTCCTCCTCCATGGGCCTTGTGCCACCTTCAGGAGGAACCGCTGCAGGGGATGGGGCTCGCCCCCCCCTCGAAGCAGGTGTGGAGGGGAACCTGTCACCCATCAACAGGTCCGGTCCGTGGTGCATAGGGAGCTCGATCTGGAGTATCGAGAGCAGCTACACCAGCTTGAGAGCCAAGTGGCACTATTAGAGGGTGAACCTGCCCCTCCTACACAGCCCCCAGCACAGACACCTTTGGGGCCACGAAGGTGCAGTGGTGACTGCGCATGGGTGGGGACCTCAGTCCCACTGTTTCCAGTAGGGGGCTCATGGGCTTGCGACTTCCAAACATCCCTCCCTGTCCAAGGTGTTTACCCCCCACATGTGTCTTATACTGACCCTGTATGCATCTTGTGTGTCTTGCCTGTTAATCTACCCGAACTCCCTCCCCAAATATAGCTACTACCGCACCCCAACATCCCACTCTCATCTGAAAAAAAAAGGCAATCTGTTCCCACAAAAAAATCTTGCCCCATACATAGCTGTCCATTTTGCAAACATGTCCACTGGACACATGTAATCTGGTCTAATTGGCATCACAATGAATATATGTTGTCCTCACCCTTCTCCCAGGGGTTTGAGGGTCCAAGTATACCTGCAAATATAGTGTATATGCACAGCTGTTGCTGTAGAAAAAATGGGCAGCTATGGACCTTTCCTATACCCTTCCTGCACATGCCTAGCTATTTTTATTTCATATGTTGCTGTCCAGGCCGAGGCCTTCAAGTAGTGCATTAGTAATGACAGACTGGGCCACAGCATACCAGACAATCAACAGTACTTAATGCAGATGTATAGGTCAGCAGCCTTTATCTACACTCTGTACACAAACCCTAGGGGGGACAGATCCCAGTTCACACAATGGGATGTATCTGTTACATAACAAGGCATACCTGACACCATCACAATCACACTGACAAACAGAACATCCCTTATGGCAGGAGGCAGTAGGCCTGCATTTACCCAAGGTGGATTGTATGGTAAAGTACATCCAGATACCTTAAGGTAGTCTATCCCAGATACCCACACATGTTGTAACCACCTAGGGTAGTCATGGTGCACCCCCCTTACACTCACTAATACTGGGCCCTTTACCAGTGTTACATAAACTGGCCTCTGGAGTGCAATAGGGCACACATGTATTGTGTAGGTGAAACCCACACATATATGGCCCCAACCCCCAAGTATGGGTAGGGGACACAACAGCAGTGGAGTGATGGCAGGAATGACAGCATGACATACACACAGCCCACTACACAACAACCCCTGACAGCATGTCATATGTACAAAGCCTGGTATGTAGGTGGAGAACAGAGGCTGGAACACAGGTACATATGTGTAAAACTGTTGTCATACAGTAAGCAAGATATGTATATGTGTACATATCTATATGGATATATGTATACTTATTTATACATATATGTTCACCATCTGTCCTGCACATGGAGTGGAGTCCTACCTCAGCCCCAATTGTCCCAACCTCTCAGTGCAAGTAGTGCAGGTATATTTGTAGACTATTGCTACTGTAATAGGGATTGTCTTCACAGAAATGTTGTGTATGAGAGGCCACATCTGCAGTTAACATGTGCATCACTGGCTACTTACAGACATCCTAAGGTCATCATAGTACAGTACCACTGCTAGCACAGAAATTCCCCTGTGGACTACAGCTGCGATATGTCCAATATATGTGGAGAGTCTGACACACTTGGGTCAGTTCAGGGGAATACATAGAACCTCTTCATGCAAGACATGTGGACCAGGCCTGTCAATGTGGATGTTAACAGCCATGTAGATGGGTATAACACGTACATACTGGTATACATTTGCCCCCATAGGTTATCCATTCATACACCTCTGTCTGTTCTGACACATAATAACTGCTGGTACAGAGTTGCCATGGCCACATACTATCCACTAGTTACTGACATACATCTGAACAGCATCCCACTAATTTGTCTGACATACATGACTGTTATGTTGGCCAGGCAGCAGCACATCTGGCAAGTATCTGGACATGACATCTCACTGGATAAGTACAGAAAGCTGCTAGGCATGCAACAAAGCACAGTGCAGGCAACGCACGATGCATTGGAGACCATCCAGGTGCAATTAACCATAGGCAAGATTGCTCTGCAATTTGTAGCATGTTACAGGCCACCCTCTCAAACTCAGGAACCTCACATGGCCTTCCTGAAAACATTGGAGGGGATAAATGTATCTCCAAACACCATCATACTAGGTGACTTCAACTACCCTAATATAGACTGGGAACACTACTCAAGCCCGAACACTCTAACCCAAAGATTCCTGGAGTTCATAAACTCAAATGCCATGGAACAACTAGTCACCATCCCCACAAGAGGAGAAAACATACTTGATCTCATCATCATGAACATGGGATCAAAATGTTCAACACCGAAGTATACCCTCACTGGTGAGATCAGATCATAAACTAATCTCGCTGGAGGTCCTCATCCCGCCCCACCTGAAACAAAAAGACCACAGTGAAAAACTTCTCAAAAGCCGATTTCACACTTCTAAAAACTAGTGTGGTCTCCTTTAAGGCCCCTGAGCCAGTGGTAAACATTACTCAAACCGCTGAATCACTTACAAATGCCTTCTACCAGCACCTACAGGACTGCATGGATCAGGCAATCCCAAACAAAACTAAGACTCTCTGTACCAAAGGTAAGCGTCCAGTCTGGTGGACCCCAGCCATAAACAAGCTCTACAACAAAAGGAGGAAGCTACTACAAGATAGAGCAAAATCCTTGAAAGGTAAGTCACCTTTGATCATCATAAGTAAAATCTAAGAGCCCGCATAAAATCATCCAAGGCAAATTTTGAGAGGAAAATCGCCAAGGACTCAAAAGACAATCATAAGGCCTTCTTTAGCTATGTTAGAAACCTAGGAGGAAACTCCCAGATATGCTCTGAATTAGTTCAAAATGATGTGAAAATTACTGAACCTACACACATTGCCAACATACTGGCAGACAGGTTCAGTGCAAACTTCCCCCCCAAAACGAGAGATATCTATTCCAGAGGATTGTAGCCCCCCAAACATCTCCAACGCCCAGGTGAGAACTGCCCTCACTAAGGCAACAAACACAGCATCCATGGGACCGGATGGTGTCCCCGGCTGTGTGCTTCACGAACTCAACGAGGAATTAAACCCACAGTTAGGACAGCTGTTTAATCTTAGCCTCACCTCAGGATACGTACCCAAGGAGTGGCGCACGGCGACTGTGGTCCCACTTCATAAGGCGGTGCCTCCACAGACCCTGGAAATTACCGCCCCATTAGCTTGACAAGCCTTATCTGCAAAGCCATGGAGAGGATCATAATGGAACTCATAAATAAAGACATAGGGAACTTGCAGACTTTGGATCCAACCCAGTTTGGCTTTGTCAAAGGCAGATCCTGCCTCTTAAACTTGGTTGACTTTTTCGAGACTGTCACCAAGGCCATTGATGAGGGAAAGGCAGTCCATACAGCCTACCTCGACCTGGCAAAGGCCTTGACACAATACCCCACTCAGGTATCATCGAAAAACTCATCAGCTTGAATGTAAACCCATACATCACAAGATGGGTTGCAAACTGGCTAAGTGACAGAACCCACAGGGTCAGAGTTGCTGGAGCCATGTCAGACTCAAAGCCTGTCACAAGTGGTGTCCCACAGGGCTCAGTCCTGGGTCCACTCTTGTTCGACATCTACTTTTCTGAAGTACAAGCAAACACAGGAGGGTTATGGCTGACAAAGTTTGCAGATGACTGCAAACTGGGCCATAGTCGAAAACACATCTGACACAGATATCCTCCAGAAGGGCCTCACAGAAATGGATAACTGGTGCCAGAGCCATGGCCTGAAGTTAAACGCAAAATGCATAGTCATACCCTTCGGGAAAAACAAGGTTACCCCTAGCTACCATATAGGTGGCAATCCACTGAGCACAGAAAAAGTCATCAGGGATCTGGGGACCCAGGTTGACAGTAGCCTTTCGTTTGACACTCATGTTGCTAAAGTAGTTAGGAAAACCTTCTATATTGCCCACCTGATCATGAAGGGATTCACATCTAGATCAAGGGAGGTCATCGTCCCCTGTACTCATCACTCATTAGACCTATGATTGAGTACAATGCCCGTTGGAATGTATCTGACCAGACACCTGCTGCAGCTTGAAAGGCCCCAAAAGTTCCTCACCAAAAGGATAAAGGGTCTCAAAAATATGTCTTATGCTGCCCGACTGAAAGAACTCCAGCTCTATTCAGTCTCATACCACTTGCTCAGAGGTGACCTGTGCCTGACATATAAGGCCATGTCAAACCCAGATTTGATGAATATGCTTCACCTCAAAAATCTAGATCCTCAGAACCACAAGGGCGGAGACTTAAACCTTGACACGGTTATAAATAGAACGTGCTGGAGGGACAGATTCATCACCCAGAGACTCCCTATGCTGTGGAACAAAATCCCGGTACATGTGAGGCAGAGCACCTCTCTGGCCTTGTTCAAGAGGAATCTTGACCAATGGATGGGAGATTGCAGATATACCCCAGGGATTACTTCAGTGTCACTGCTTGACAGAGGCACAGCAAAATGATAGGCATAGTTTTTATTCAAACTAAAGGGGTGGCGAAAGCCACATAACTATGGGCTAGGCTTATAAATGCCCTTGGGCAGATAGCCTAGTATGAACCTATGAACCTATGAACCTATGAACCAGACAGACTGACTCAACACTGGGTTACATCTCCTATGTGGGAATATACATGTACCTGCATAGATAGCAGGCTCTACAGGCCCTTCAACACCATCCCCCAGTCTGGAAACATAGATTAACATACTAATCCGGCCATACATCCCTATGCCACTCAATGGTTTGCCACATGGCTTACTGACAGACCCCAAACTGTAGGTGTAACTGACTCCAAATCCATCCCCTGACACGTGACAAGTAGAGTACTTCAGGGTTCAGTCCTTGGACCACTGTTGTTTGGCATCTACATCTCTGAAGTACATGCCAACAGTACGGGACTCTGTCTAACAAAGGTAACAGATGACTGCAAAATGGGTGTCATTATGAGCCTGACTGTACTGCATATGTTACTGATACCAGCCTGACATCATATAGGTGGGATGGAGTACTGTTAACATTGTGTGCCCTTGCTGTGTAATGTCCTGGTTATGGGATCTGCAACAGTTGGTAGTGTATTGCAGGGCAGGTATGTTTGGCTGTGGGTGGTAGAATACCTATTCGTGCATGACGTATGTTGTTTGTGCCTGTCAACTCCATTAATGGTGCATGTGGACATATATGTTTCTGCTATGTTCCCACTTTATCTACAGATGTATGTCTGTATATACCTATCTATATATATATATATATATATATATATATATATATATATATATATATATATATATATATAAATATCTGCTATGGTGTGCATGGTCCTGGGTTCTAGCCTAGCAGAGGTTGTTTATTTTGTTGCTAGACAGAACAAGGGCTGATGCATACAGAGTGATTAAGGCACTTTAAAAAGCAGTTGTACTCGGGTTTGCAGGGGTTTGTGCAGAGATAAGCACTGCTAAAGTCTGGTTACTCAGCTGCAGAATTGCTTAACCTGTGTAGGCATTGCTTAGCTCGGCGCAAACCCACAAAAATTGCTTACAACTGCTTAAGAGTGCCTCAATCACTCTGTAGCCAATGTTCCTTGTTTTGCTCAGCAACAAAATTAACTGCCTCTCCAAGGTTTAAACTCAGAACCCTGCACACCATACACAAACTGATTTATCACTAAACCATGGCAAATATACATAACCTGAAGTTTTCACAAACATATCCTGCAGCACATCCAGTCAACAGTACAGGAAATGTATTATTATCACAGTGCATATCCTGTTAATGAAAGAAGTCTGGACAAAGTATGCCACACTGCGGGTACAAATAAGGATATATGTCAACTAATGCTCTGTTACACTTAAAATGTTGCTAATTACATAGTTATATGTATTAGAACATATATGTAGATGGAGATGAAGTCTGAAACATAAAAGTGTTGCCACTAGCAACTGACTTCAATGCTGCGATCATTCATGACAATTGCCAAGTGAATGAGGAACAGGCCAAAATATGAGCCGAACATGCATGGACATATGGAAAGATATATATCTGTAAATGTAGTCAGATAGACAGCTAAGTGTAGATATATATATATTAATGTATGATTCACAAACAATCATATAACAGCAATTGTATATAGATACATACATATGTTCATATGTATGTGTGTATATATCTATATCTGTATATATATATATATATATATATATATATATATATATATATATATATATTTATCTATATATATATATATATATATAGATATAGATATATCTATATATATCTATAGATCTATATATGTGTGTGTGTGTGTGTGTGTGCACAGATGTATATATCTATAGATACATATATATATATATATATATATATATATATATAGCCATATGAGATATATATATATATATATATATATATATAGGTACATGCACATATACACACACAAAAGATATCAGTAGCCATACATATGTAGAAGTAGTGTGGAAGTACTGCGTGCAAAGTGTATACCTCAGCCACAAGCCCTTCAACTGGTACCTGTGAAATGTGTAGTGTGGCAACCATTCCCACAAATGTGAATACTGACATTAAATATACACCCACCCACAATTCAAAGGACATGACATGACACACAGGTACGCATACATAGATAACCTTTATTCCTGTACTATACAATAATGTATGCCAGCACTGACACAACATAAGGTTTGAAATATGTAATCAGTCATGACTGCAAGGCCCACACAAAACAGTAGATGCAAGCAATGTGTATATATACCATATTATACTGTCCAGGCCAATGCCTTCAATTAGTACAACAGTAGGAACAGGATATGCCTTCAGGATACATAACACTCACCAATTACAGATGTAGTTCAGCAGCCTCCAATTACACCCTGTCGTCAAGCCCTAGGGGGAAAAGTAGCACTTGTGTTAATGTCACAGTATCTTGTAGATAACATTGCTTAACCTAACACCTCACTATCACAATGAATGACCCTCTTCTTAACAGTTATATCACTGTAAAGGTGCCATAGCCTAGGTTAATGGCATAGAACTCCCCCCTTCATAAAAGGCTGTACAAGGGCAAGGAACACTGTGTACCACACACTTACTGCAATAATGTACAAGGGCACATATGTGTTCTCCAGCTGTTGCCCCAATATATATGGACATGGCCCAATAGTTGGTGTGGGAGTCCATGACATGACTGGGATGATAGCAGTAATGCTAGTGGTAAATAATGATAGGCAATTACCTAACAACCCTTCCTGTATCACAGCAGGACAAAGACTGGCATATATGTGGAGTACAGAGGCAGGAACATAGGGCCGTATTTGAATTATTGCTGTTACACACCCTGGAAATTGCTGGTGTTACAGGATTCATTGCAGCATACCCTTATGCAGGATACAACATTGAAATACAAATGGATGTAGCCATGTACTGATAGCACTCAACAGACAGAATGCCACAGATATATATTTGGGACAATACCTGTGTGGTGCACAGACTGCGGTGGTGGTGCTGTGGTAGCATTGTCGCCTCATAGCAAGATGTCCCATTCGATTCTCAGCTAGAGTGTCTTCTGTGTGGAGGTATACGTGAATGGGGCGTGCCTTCATTGAAGGTTGTGCATCAGGGCTGGTAACCCGGTACGTAAAAATCCACTACCAATCCACTGCCAATCATTAGCGGACCGGAGTTCCGCTGTGGCGACCCCTAACTGGGAAAAGCCGAAAGGCACAAACAAAACCTGTGTGGTGCAGAGACAAAACCTAACAACCAAGCCCCCTGGTATCATATGGATAGGCCCACAGTTGAGAGCTATGCAGACAGACAACATTCCATGAAAAAGTACCATGTACACAGAAACCCTGTAAGAACAGCAAGATACTTTGCACACATCAACACTACTCATGCTGTCTGTAGGTCTGGAACCTTACCCAATTGTGGATTTGGCCTGTGTCTGCAGGTTCTGTGGAACTGATGATGGGGCTGGAGTGTATGTCCTGGTTTGAGTAGCTTGTTGATGCCTGACCAGAACTTTTGAGGATTTTTTAGGTGTGATTGTTGAAGGAGGAAATAATAGTTTTGTTTATCTAATAAGATGTCTTTTTTGGTTGAATTTCTTAGCTGTTTATAGATATATATATATATATATATATATATATATATATATATATATATATATATATATATATATATATATATATATATAGATGTACAGTTGTAAAAAAAATATATATATATATATATATATATATATATATATATATATATATATATACATATATATACATGCCAATACATTTTCCCTGCCATAACATGTGTGAGAACATCACACATCAATACACAACATACCTACACACCAGTACATGGCTGCAAGATGGAGTGTGTAGTGAGGTGTGTGACTCGTGTTGGGAACACAGTGCAATTGTATGGGATGGTGGGATATATATGTTGGTGAAGGGTATTAGGCACATATTGGTATGTAGGTCTGGTTGGGAGACAAACAAGACAGCATACAGGGCTGGTATATGACACATGTGATGGTTAAACACTGTAGATGGGTAGTTACATTTGGAATGTGGAGGCCATTGAGCTCCCAGATGGGAACATGGTGCCCACCCATGGACAGTCATGACAGCATCTACATGGACATAAAGGTGCCTGGGCTGTGTGCGGGGTAGGAGGGACATGCATGTCGAACCTTGTGTATGTGTACTGCATGCCTCCAGGTGATGTAGCACATACCCCATGTCACTGTGGACCTCCCTATGTCCAATACCCATGACCTACTGGGGTGACAGACACATGTCTATGTGTGCTCCATGGTGTGGGACACCATCCCCTGGGGTGGTTCCACATGAGGGTAGTAATGGAAAAGTAGATAATGAGGTTCCATGGTGGGCCTCGGATGTGATGTGGACTGGTAACATGTGCACATTAGGTTGTAGTGGTGTTCCTGCTGTAAATAACCCCTACACATACTGGTGTGTAACTGTCATGGAACATATGTGGGCTGTAATAGTCCACACAATCCCAGAACATGTCCAATAGCATGCATAGATATCCCCAATACTACAGAATGGCAGATGTGTAGCAATCACATAGCAGGCCTACCACATGAATATGTGGAAACATAATGGCAGTGAAAATGGCATGCAGGTGAAATACCCTGTAACAGCCCTGCAACTCTAGCGTCCCCACAGGGAGCATGTCTATAACCACATAGCAGAAAGTGTTGTACAATACAATATATGGCCCAATGGTACACATACCGGACACATACCACTAGCGTAGTGTGAACCTTATGTTGGAGCTGATATGGTGGCGGGTGACTGATATGTGTATTGTATTATGGTAAACTTGACATATGAGTTGCTCAGTCATATTTCCATCATTATGTCTTTCAGGGAGTACACCCGAGAAACCCTGCATACAGTGCCGCTGAAGAGGAGATCATCATCATCTGCATCATCCTCAACTATCAGCTGCTGTTCTCATGGACAAGCATGGACCAGCAGGAGAGAACAGCCATGTGGACTGATGTGGTCCACAGGATGAATGAGGTGGGGTTAGTGACTGCTTGATGTGTATTCACATAAGTCATCATCAGTGATGCATGTATGAGTGCTAGATTACTAGCCAAAATTATGAGTAGGTCCACCACCATGGTAGTGACCTGCTCCAGCAAGTACGACGTTGGGTTGCTGCCATGTGGGGTGACCACATTGCATCAGGGGGGGCCATAACATACATCTCCCCCCTAACCAGAGTGGAGAAGCTGCTCATCAGCCTGGTAGCACCTGCCCGCCCGCAAGAGCTCCAGACATATACGGTCATGGAGGTGGGTGCTACTCACATACCACACATTGAGCATGCAGGTAAGCTTCCAGGGCATATCAGTAGACTACTATATTGTATGCATCTGTACAGATAGACCATGCATGTGTGAGATGTGGGGTATGTTGCTGTGTAGTACCAATAAGCAGTAATGCATAAACTGTAGTACTGTGGACTTCAGCTGTTGTTGTACTGTAATATTGCAGCTACCCTGTAGCAATGCCACAGCTGTGGCCACTGACATCAACTCTATTCCATGTCAATGTAGGTACCTCTGTGATACCAGCAAGGCAGAGGCCAGATGCCAGTGAGTTTGGTTTAAGGTTATGCTTGGCAAATCACTGTGCATGTCATAGCTAAGGTGTAGGCCATGTACACATCTAACACACCTACCCATAATGCATGCTGTACATGTGTACTGACACAGCACACACCTCACTAATGGGATTACCAGCCTCGAACACATACAATACACAGTCCATCTCAGACAACTGTGGCTACACTCCAATGCACATTGCCCAGGCACAGCTGACATCTGCCCAACCTACACAGCTATGTCACACACAGAGCAGTTGAATATGCTATATATAATGACATCCCACTCCCTCTGCTAACACATGCTCCAGGGTCCTAAACCTAATCAACACATTACACAGAACATACTGGAGGGATAGGGCCCTGTACTGGGGAATCACCACACTCTGGAACGACTACCCATACATGTCAGGCAATGCTACTCATTGGCCCTCTTGAGAGAAACACTTGGCAATTGGATGGGGAATGGGAAATACACCCTGCATGTGCGTGCCACAAGCTGACAGGGGAACAGGGGAATAACATTAGTGGGTGGTGCATGGTAGGGAACCCCTGTGGCTAGGCTTATGTAGGCCCCAGGAGCAATAGAACAGTACTCACCTATGAACGTATATGTACCACAGGCAACATCAGCCAGGGCCCAAACATGGTCAATAAGGGTCTTTACACTCACCATTGGTACAGTAAAATGTTTCTGTGGTTGGTCTAATGGTAATCTACAACTCATACATACATACACCACTGATGATGACTTATGTGAATACACATCAAGCAGTCACGAAACATGTGTCCACACATGATCCAGGAACACACAGAGGCTGTGAGCAGCAGCAGAAACACACCTGACACACAGAGACGCATCCTGCAATGGTGTACACACCCATGAGGTATGGCGCACAGTACATGCCAGGGTGCTGAACAGATGCACAGCAATGATGTGGACATGGGTGCAGTGGGTTCCAGGAGAAGGGCCATCACCTACAAACAGAAGCCATGCATCACAGCCATGTATAATGTTAGTAATGGGGATTGACTACAGTTGCACTGCATGCTGTTCAGCCCCATATGTCCTGCATGCTGACATGTGTGTAATTACAGGTATGTGTGTGATACTGTACTGCACCATCTCCTGCTATTGTGTGTGTTATGGGGTTGCGGGAGCTGTCTGTAGGTGCTGTCTGGTGTAGGGTATGAGTTGCCATGTATGTCAACTGCATGTGTGTATGTCTGTGTGTGTGGCCATGTCTGCACATGCACAAACACACATGTCTGTGTGTGTGTGTGTGAGTGTGTGTGTGTGTGTGTATGTGTGTGTGTATTTACTGTTTAGTGGTGTTGTACAGGTCTTACAGTCTGTTCCCCTGTTTTCCCCTCACAGGTGGCGAGGTGGGGCTTGGTCCCCCTTGTAGGGAATCTGCTGTCACTGATACAGACAGTGACCATGAAGATAGGTGTGTTGCGGCACAGGAAGGGTCATCAGGGGCTGCAGCTGGGCCACCAATTGACAACCCACATGTATCCACACCATCCATGCACACAGTTACACTGCCTCTACACACCTCATCACCTTTGGCTCTAGCTGAGGGACAGCCTACAGTTGACATGGGCCAGGACAGTGTGGTATCTATGGCACATGTGTCAGGACACAGCAGCCATAGCCAAATGTCTGGCAGGGTATCACATAGGCAAATGTGCAGGGGTGCTCATAGGAGCACTGCTGGTTATCATGCACCTGGCAGATGTGCAACATCTATTACAACCACACACATGTTCCAGACTGTCATGGAGGCACAGGCAATAGTGCAACGGTACACCAGGCAGGGTCTAAGGGCACAGAGGGCTCATCACACCTCTGTAACTGACAGCATCCATGACCTAGCAGGTGCCATCCATAATTACACTGAGGTCATGGATAGACAGTTGGGTGAGACATTGGAACTCATCCAAAATGTCATGTCCATGTATCAGGACAGGGTGGGATGGTTGCGACGGCCATGTGGAAGTATGCCAGCAACATCAGCAGCTGAAGGTCACCGTGGATGTCCAAACAGTCACAGCCACTCCCGTAGTGGCAGTACCAGCCCCAGCACTGTGGGGGGGGGCTGTCCACAACCCATCTGTGCAGACCACGTGCACGTGGCCATGGCCAATCCCAGGAGGGACCTGTATCCAGTGGATGTCTGTCAAACACAGGGGACAGTACTTGGTCTGGCTCTGTACCTGATCCTGTAGCACCCCTGCCAGGCACAGGTCCCATGTCCATGGCTGGAGATGGTGAACTGCAAGCCCTGCCAGGTACAGTCTGCAACTGTCCCACAATTCCCTGTATAGGGAAGCCACATGGAGGAACTGTGTGCATGCAGACACACACACACATAAACAAGGAACGTAGGGCAACCCCATACCTGCATACACGACATCACCAGTGGCCCATAACAATACTCAGCCCCCTCCCACACACACACACACACACACACACACACACACACACACACACACACACACACACGCACACACACACATGTTGTCAATTGTATGGCTCAGCCTAGGCCCCTGGCAAACCAACAACACACCCTGAGCATATGATGATACCTGTGCCACTGCCTGACATCCGTAACATTGATGCAAGGACAAGCTAACATGGTTCTGATACACAGGGTGACTGTACAACAGTGTAGCAATGAAATGATGTGTAGCATGTTGTCAGCAGTTAAGTGAAATGCTAATATCTTGGAAGGTGTAGCTGTGCAGCCATGATGCATCGTAGCTTTAATTAACAATGTTGTATTGTTGTCACCAGTATCTATTCAGATTGTGTTGTGTTTGTCCATGTGTCACATGGCTGATGGGTGTAGTGGTGTCAGTAGGCCTTCTACAGTCCAAACCAGTAAGTGTTGTGGGTGGTACACATGCCATTGCAGGGTACAACACACAGTGCCTTTGGTTAGGATGCAGTACAGGTACAGGACTGTACACATAGAGGTATGTCCCCGTGCAGGTAACACATCTGTTGCACATGTAATCCCACCAAGACAGGATAGGCACAACCACACAGTGCTATATATGCAGTCTGCAATGTAGATGACATTGAACATGCTAATAGCGGGGTGTATGTCCATCTCCCCACTCTACTGCGATCCTCACCTAAGTAACATGTGTGTGCCAATGCCGGTGGCATAACCATACCCTTAGGAGGGTATGAGGCGCTCAACTACTGTGAATGGTGTAGACAACAACCAACAACCTGATTACATACACTGTACAGTATTACAGACAGCTATGTGGGGGGGGGGTAGATGCAACATTAACTGCAGTTATGGCAGTCATGTCCACAACAGCCACACCCAGTGAGTTATAGCAACCTCAGTAGTTCTGCACACCTCAACAGTGTGGAGTTGGGCACTGACACATCTATGACCTGTGAAGGACTGTATGCCCACAGGATAGCACCTGTGGTATGTTGGCATATGCCAAGCAGTCCTGGTGGAAACATATCCTGTGAATGGAGGTAGATCCCATAACAACTGCACACATTCCTACAAGCAGGATGGTGTACAAAAGCTTGCTATGATCTACATAGGCATTGTACACCTCCTAACCCTCATCTACACCTGTCATGATTGGGTTGAGGAGGTATACCAGGTTCAGGTTGTATTCTCTGCCTTTGACAAGTCCAACATTGGTGGGGTCCCATGTGTTGAGATAACCAGTGACATTGGCCATGGGTTCATTGTTGGTATGTTCCATGTCCCTACACACCATTGTCATCAGGCTACCAGGTAGTAGTTCCCAGCTGACATGGTGGGTTTGTGGATGTCCTTGCCAACATTGGTGAAACCATTGTTAAGTGTAGGGCTACTGGATTGTATGACGGATCCCAGCTACATACGTCACCAGCCCAAGGGCTTCCCCCAAGCATGACATGTCACTTGACTGTACTGCATGATATGTTAGTAATGACAACCTTACATCCTACAGGTGAGATGGAGTACTGTTAACATGTACTGCCCTTGTCATGTAGGGTCCTGCTTATGGGATCTGCTAAGATTGGTATTGTATTGCAGGCCAGACATATTTGGCTGGGGGGGATACCTATCCATGCCAGAAGTATGTTGTTTGGGTCTCTCAAACCCATCAATGGTGCATGTGGACATATATGTTGTGGTTATGTTCCCAGTTCCATCTACAGATGTATGTCCATATATGCCTATATTGATATATATGTGTTCACCTTTGACAGGGGGACAATCATTCCTTTGAATGGCCCTTTCGGCAAACAGAAAGGACTTACCCATCATTTGTTACTGCACCACAGTTAAGAGAACTTTAGTTCTACAGGCACCTTCGCTTACACTCGAACTGCAAGTTGGAATACATATTGTAATGGTGGGGTGGGGGCATGACTCCCTGCACCCCCCCCTATGGGGGGGCTGGTCCTCCCACAGCCTCCCTACTGTGATATACAAACTCCTAGTGTGCACTACAGTCGGGATAGGCAATTATTCCCCATTCCCACTTTAGTGGCATCCGCAACCAAATTGCCTAATCTACAATGAGCGAATGCATACTGACATTCGCACATTGCACATTCTATGCATGTATTGTAGGATTGTGCAATGTTGAGAACATACTTTAGGCCTACTAGCTTCCAGACACATGGATTTCTCCCTTTGAAAGGTGAGCCATATATATATGCTGACATATATGCATTCCTAGTGCTGTCTATATGTGGACATGTGGATATGTACATATATATCATTGGCTGATGCGTATCTATGTATATCTGTATGTATTGGCATGTATATATATATATATATATATATATATATATATATATATATATATATATATATGTATATAGATATGTCTATACCTATATCTACATATATAGATATGTTATACCCATTTAGTGATGAATATATATATATATACACACAAATACATCTACATTGTGAAATACATTCCCTGTAGTGTTGTATATCTGGGCTGGATGATATTGTATGTGGAAACATCATGATTATGCATATCTGCCATGGCTTAGTGGTAAATCACTTTATGTATAATGTGCAGGGTCCTGGTTATGTGCCTTGCAGGACCTGTTTATTTTGTTGCTGGGCAGAACACACAAACCTTCTTACAACTGCTTTATGCTGCCTTAATCACTCTCTATCCAATGGGCCATGTTCTGACCAGCAACAAATTAAGCAACTCTGGCAAGGCTCATACCAAGGACCCTACACACCTTAGACAAGCCGGTGTACCACTAAGACATGACAGGTACAAAGATATTCAATGTTTCAGAAACATATTAGCCAGTCCTGTCATGCAACAGTGCAGAGAATGTATACCAACATCTAGACGTCTGTGTGTGTAACTATAGTGCAACCTTAACAGATACAACATACCCATATATGAACCCCAGACATGGCAACTGTGTGTATGAGTGTGTATCACTGTTTGTGTGTGTGTCTGTCTCTCACTGACTGTGTAGAGAGCAATGTTTTTAGGGTACTCACACCCCTTACATTTCACATACCCAACTGTGGCATGGCTACTGATGTCACCCACCTAGAAATACTCCTCTGGGAAAGCTGCAGCCCAGTAATCTCCATAGTGCATGCTGTAACTGCATACTACTAGAGTGTGATAATGTAGTTAGGTAGGAGATCAAACCCCAGACGTGGCAACTGTGCATGTGTGCGTATGTGTGCGTGTCTGTTTGTCACTGACTGTGTAGAGAGCAATGCATTTTAGGCTACTCAAACCCCTTACAAGTCGAATGCCCTCCTTTGGCAAGGCTGCTGATGTCATGCAACTTGAAATACACTTCTGGGACAATCACAGCTCAGTAATATCTGTAGCGCATCCCATCACATCGTATGGCCATAGTGTGATTAAGGAGTTAGTTGGAATTTTAGCCCTCGACCTGCCAACTGTGTGTGTATGCGTATATGTCTGACTAAAGAGAGCAATGCTTTTAGGTTACTCCCACCCCTTACATTTCACATATCCAACTTTGGCAAGGCTGCTGATGTTACCCACCGAGAAATACTCCCCTGGGAAAGCTGTAGCCCATTAATCTCCATAGCGCATGCTGTAACTGCGTACTGCAGTAGTGTGATAACGCAGTTGGGTAGGAGGTCAAACCCCAAACTTGGCAACTGTGCATGTGTGAGTCTATGTGTGCATGTCTGTCTGTCACTGACTGTTTAGAGAGCAATGCTTTTTAGGCTACTCACACCCTGTGCAAGTTGAATACCCTCCTTTGGCAAGGCTGCTGATGTCACGCTACTTGAAATACACCTCTGGGGCAATCATAACCCTGTAATCTCTGTAGCACATCCCATAACATCATATGGCCATAGTGTGATTAAGGAGTTAGTTGGGAATTCTAGCTCCTGACTTGCCAACTGTGTGTGTGTATGCATGCATGTCTGACTGTGTCTAAAGCAATGCTTTTAGGTTACTCACACCCCTTACATTTCACATACCCAACTTTGGCAAGGCTGCTGATGTCACCTACCTAGAAATACTCCACTGGGACAGCTGTAGCCCAGTAATCTCTGTAGTGCATGCTATAACTGTCTAGTGCGATAATATAGCTAGGTAGGAGGCCAAACCCCAGATGTGGCAACTGTGCATGTGGTGTGTCTGTCTGTCACTGATTGTGTAGAGAGTGATGCTTTTTAGGCTACTCACACCCCTTACAAGTCGAATACCCTCCTTTGGCAAGGATGCTGATGTCATGCAACTTGAAATATACCTCTGGGGAAATCAAGGCCAGTAATCTCCGTAGCACATCCAATAGCATCGTATGGCCATAGTGTGATTACGGAGTTAGTTGGGAGCTCTAGTCCCTGACCTACCAACTGTATGTGTATATACATGCATGTTTGACTGTTTAGAGAGCGATGCTTTTAAGTTACTCACACCCCTTACATTTCACATACCAAACTTTGGCAAGGCTGCTGATGTCACCCACCTAGAAATACTCCCCTGGGAAAACTGCAACCCATTAATCCCTGTAGCACACAATGTAACTGTGTACTACTGAAGTGTGATAATGTAGTTAGGTAGGAAATCAAACACCAAATGTGGCAACTGTGTATGTGTGTGTCTATGTGTGCATGTCTGACTGTGTAGAGATCAATGCTTTTTAGGCTACTCACACCCCTTACAAGTCAAATACCCTCCTTTGGCAAGGCTGCTGATGTCAAGCAACCTGAAATACACCTCTGGGACAATCACAGCCTAGCAATCTCCATAGCACGTCCCATAACATTGTATGGCCATAGTATGATTAAGGAGTTAGTTGGGAGTTCTAGCCCCTCACCTGCCAACTGTGTGTGCATGCATGCATGTCTGACTGTGTAGAAAGCAATGCTTTTAGGTTACTCACACCCCTTACATTTCACATACCCAACTTTGGCAAGGCTGCCGATGTCACCCACCTAGAAATACACCTCTGGGAATGTTGTAGACCAGTAATCACCATGGCACATTTTGTAACTGCATACTGCATACTGCTGTATTGTGTAATAGAAGCGTGGGTGGGTTCCATCCCCACACCTGGCAGTTCTGGATGTATTGTGTGTGTCACTGTCTCTGTAGGGAGCAATGCATTTTAGGCTCATCTCTCGCAATCATTTCAAAGCCCTACTTTGGCAATCCTGCTGATGTCAGTCAGTGTGAAGTACACTTTTGGACAATAACTATTCCAGTAATATCCATGGTGTGTACTCTAACTGCATAGTGCTGTAGTGTAATACACTAGTTAGGTAGGGGTTCTACTCCCAAACATGACAGGTGTGCATGGGAGTGCTTGTTTGTAACCTGCATCTTGTGTAGAGGTGGTTGTGACTGTGTTGCCAATGTGGAGCGGGTTTTGCATATTTCTTATATGGTGGCCATACTATATATCACAATGTCCACTGTACAGGGATAACACATGTGATATGGCTGAGAGGCCAGGGTGCAGAGCCATACTCAGACATGTGACATCAAGGCCAGGCAATCAGAGTTAGCAATCCCAGTATTACCCAGAGCACACTCTCACCCCATGTGTCATACAGACACATGCCTAGGTAACAGCCAATATGTGGGTAGTACACTGCATGCTGGCCACTGATAGTAACTATGGAGTGACAGAGGTGGACCACAGAGGGCATGACACCCAGCCCATCTGTCCAATATGCACATACATGCAGACAGTGCACCTCCCCCATGTTCCCAATGAACAACTGCACCACCTGTGGTGCCATCACATGTTACCCACAATGGACATACCATGCCTGACAATATGCCTGTATGGACAGATGCTACTGACACCAAGGAATGCTGATAGCATGCACACAATGTAGGTGCAGGGTAAAGCTGCGGACCATTACCAGCTCCCGCCACAGGTGGCCAGGACTGGCACATCTGATGATAATCTGTGTTCACAACATGGGCCAGGCACCCCAGGAGGTACAGTTCCACAGGTCACTGTACATGCATGTGGGAGGTGTGCATATCCCAGACACTGTCCATGTCATGGATGAAGGAATACAGACATGGCAAGCGATGCACAGCATTGCCCCACACAGTAGTTATCCAGGTGACCATATGGGGGATACAATACCGGCCTGTGTGTGCAAATGCAGACACTAGATCCCTGAGTCATAATGCAGACCATCATCATGTGGCCTGACCCCAAGGTACACCCATCACCTAGCCTTGGATAGCCGTCTGACGCAGTCGAAAACCACACACCTGTGCAGACATGCACCCATGCATGTCAGTAGTGGCACCCTGTGTGTTTGTGTGTGTGTCGCATGCTGCAGATGTTCAAATCCACACTCCCTACAACGCCCATGGGCATACTGCAGCATGCTGTCTGATGTCAGTCATCTTCCCAGACTCTTCACCCATACAGCCGCCGTATGACCTGTGTGGTGCATGGGATACCTGCACAGTGATGTGATGTGGCAATCCCACAACTGATGAGTTGTCGACCTGTCCCTTGCACATGTGTCAATGTGTGTGTGTGTCCTTGTAAGAGTGTGGCTGTGTTGATGCTGGCACCTGTGCATGCCGACAGGCACGTGTATGTCACCTACTGTACAGCTACTGTATCTCTGTTGCAGATGTCACTCACCATGAAATATATGTTCTGAGTGCTCCACAACAGGTAACCCATGTGGCACATCCACTAATTGCAGAGAACTTTGCTAGCACTACATAGTTGTCAGGAGTTTGATACCCTATGCTGTTAGGTGTGTGTCACAGCCATGCTTCAGTTTTACCCTCCCACACCTTCCTGACACATATTAGCCTCTGTCTGCATCCCCCACCCCCCTCTCAGGTGGACGTGGAAACATACACCTGCTTTGCTTAGACAGCAGCATGTGTACTGTAAGTAATGGTCATGATCAGCTGATGGCCTCTGCATGAATCGCAGCCCTTCCCTAGCTAATTGCATGTGAAACAGCTGTGGTAACATCCCCATAGCCAATTGTATAGAAACACACTCCAATATCTAAGAACATCATGGTGGTGTTTGCCCTTTTCACCCACTGTGAGCAGGAACTAGATCTGTCGTGTGCTAAACAGCATCTCAGATGGATTGTGGTGTACCTCTAACAACATACACTGTGGAAACAGTGCAAAAAACAGGAGGTGGATGTGCCGGACTTGACTACAGACTGTAAGTGCCGCTATACTGCATTAGGAGTATGTTGCTTTCACAGTGTTTGTGTGGATATGGCTGTTGTACATGTCTCAATATCTGCCACGTTAATTCCATGGTGATGGGGAATCTCCATCTGCAGGGTCATCTGTAGCTTGGGCAGTGTTGTGTCCATGGTTGCATGCGTCACCCACTGAGCATCTAGCTGTCGACTGCTGAAGGCAGTGTGAGGATTGCAGTCAGTAGATGGAGAAAGCTGTGGTAGTCACAGATGTCATATCCCTCAAAGGACATATGTTGCAACAACCCTTTAACAACAGTAAATGTATGTGGTTATCACAGCAACATGTCAATATTGGCCCTGTGTATGTGCTCCCAGCCACACCTCTGTCAACCTTTGTACATATGTCATGCATGAAGTGGTGCATATGTGCTGTACACCACACTTTGTGGCATCATATCTGAGAATGAGGCACTGATATATCTGACTGCTACTCATGTTATGTACAGTAGGGGTTACATTACATTACATTACTTGCACATTCTGCGGATGTTCGTACAGTTCTGAGGTCTGTGTACCTATAGTGAATGCTGACAGTGTGTGTAGTGTTAATATGTACCTTAGCCTGTGTACAGACTGTGGTAGATGACATTGTTCTAGTTCCCCTACTATCAGATGTTACGTGCTGCCCCACTGTATGGTACTGTAGCGGCGTACATGTTTGTTGGGCCATAAATACACATGTCCCATACCACGGACAGCCACCAGACCATACTGTGTAGCAGGCCAGTATATGTAGGGTCAGTCTGTAAGTGGCACACATGAGGATGGTGTTGAACACATAGTCCATATACTGTAATAGCATGCTAGCTAACCATATGTGGCTGTGGCTGTGTTCACATTGGTTGTGGATATGCACTGTCACACAGGTGTATCTTAACCTGTGCTGTGACATGCCTGTGAAGCCTGCTTTATATGCCAGTACATGTGCATTCCCCCATGGGAGGTGTAGGCCAGTGTTGAGCCAGTCTGCCTGCAGCCTGCACAGTGCATTGTGACATGCCTAGCAGCTGAGTATACCTACCCAGTGGGATGTCATGTGCAGATCCTAGCCAGATGTCCCGCTGCCAGACCTCCACTAACAGTCATGTATGTCAGACAAGGCAGTGGGATGCAGTGTAGATGTATGGCAATACCTATTGTGTACTATGTGGCCATGGCACCCCTGTACCAGCGGTCATACCGTTACAGGCCAGGCAGGGGTGTGTGAATGCATGACCTATGGTAGGCATTATATACCAGTCGCTATGTGTTATACCCATCTACATGACCATCCACATCCATATTGTCAGGCATGGTACACATGTGTAGCACTAAGGGCTTATGTGTATACCTCTGGACTGTACAGACTCTGTCAGACCCCCACATATATTGGCCAATATCTCTGCTGCAGTCCACAGTGGCATTACTAACTAGAAGCAGTACTGTACACTGATGTCCTTTGGATGTCATTCAGTAATCAATGGCACACATGTTATGAGTAGATGTGACCTGCCACACACACCATGTCTGTAAAGACAATCCCAATGACAGTAGCAATAGCCTACTAGTATACCTGCTATAGATACCTGACATCCCCTGCAACTATGACATTGGGAACATACGGGCTGGGGTTGGCTTGCACTTCATGTCCAGGAACTATGGTGGGAATATATGTACATATACATATCCAGATAGCCAGATATATGATTACACATGTGTACTACACCCAATTAAAACTGTCATGGCAACCACCCACTATAGATTCCCACATCATGTGTGCGCAGTCCCATTACATCTCCTGTGTGATGGGCATCCGTCCTGTGTGTGGGCAGCAGTGCTACTGACAGCATTTAGCAATACCCCATACAGGAGAACTGGCACACTCAGGGCAGCCACATATTTATAGGAGGATCAGGGAGTACAGACAGACTGCGAGTGCAGTTGTGTTATGTTTTGTACAGTACTGGTGTTACAGGGTGTGGGTATACATACTAGTTTGTCATAGAATGCAGTCCGTCTGCATAGCACACAACTGTGGGCCTACCCTCATGCCGGTCGGAGCTATGCCTATCATGTCTTGTCTGTCCACCACACGTCATGTGTCAGATAATACACTGGCAGTGTGTGTGTTGCATGTTACCAGTACATGGCTACATCCATGGCCATCCATACCAGCAATTCCTTGACTAAGGGTATGTTACAGACTATCCTGTAACACCTGCACCTTGCATAGTGTATGGCAACAGTTGTCCGCATATGTGCCTGTATTCCAGCCTCTGTCCATCACCTATATACCAAGCTGTGCACATATGTCATGATGTTGGTGGTTGATCCATAGTGGGCTGGGAGTATACCACACTGCCATGTCTACCATCAGTCCACTGCCATTGTAACCCCCACACATATGGTGGGGCTGGGGCCATATATGTATGGGTGCCACCTACACAATACATGTGAGCCCTCATGCGCTGCAGATCCCAGTGTATGTAACAGTGGTATATGGCCCTGTATTATTGAGTCTAGGGGGAGCACCAGAAAAGATCCAGGCTACTACAAAATGTGGGGGTATCAGGGCTGAGCTGCCTTAAGGTATCTGGATGTACAGTACCATATACTTCACCTATATACACATTACTGACATGGATCTGGGTACTGCATGACTACTGCCCTCTGCCATACAAAGTGTTATGTGTGTTGGTGTGCTCATGATGGTGTCAGTTATGCCATGTTATGTAGCATTTACAACCCATGTGGTCATAAGACGTCTATACAACCTACTGTGTTTGTATAGTGTGTAGCTAGAGACTGCTGAACTACACACCTGGAGTACATACTGTCAATTCTTAGGTAACCTGTGGCCCAGTGTGTCTTTCCTATTGTACAATGTGAATGGCTTGGGCTGGACAGCAACAGCTGTGAACCTTTCCAGCCAACTGCATGAGTGTAACTAGTCCACTGTAGCATCACTCCGTTGATATAGTTGTCAGTGTCTGAACAGCTATATGGCATGTAGAACTGTAATGGTACACGATGAAAGGTTTCCATGTCTGCAAACCTGTGGGTGTTGTTTCACCTATGACCTCTCTATGGGTGTATGTTACAGGCAATGATTGTCATTTGTATGGGTGGCACATACAGTGTCCAGTCATTTAGGTGTCAACTGTAGGCATAGTGGCTGTTTCATATTGTGTGCACCTACCACTTATGTATCACACTGTACATATAACTGCATGTGTATGTACAGTCACATGTATATGTACATATATCTATATCTATATATATATATATATATATATATATATATATATATATATATATATATATATATGCATCTGCATATCTGTGTCTGTGTATCTGAAGCCTGGTAATGTTGATGGCTTCCACATAATACATTCCCCATAGGAACCAGACTGTACTTCATGATATGTTACTAATAACGAACTGACATCATACAGGTGGGATGTAGTACAGGTAGCATTGTGTGCCCATGTTGCCACTGACCCTGATTATGGGATCTCCAACATTTGGTAGTGTATTGCAGGGCAGATGTGTTTGGCTGGGGGGGATGCCTATTTGTACAACTCGTATAGTGTGTGGTGTCTCTCAACCCCATTAACGTAACATGTAGCCTGTTACACAACACTCCCTAACAGCCACATGTGCCTTGCAGTACCAGCACAACAGTGTTGCACCAATGGGTCTGCAGGTATGGGAATCCCATTGAGGTCTGCCATGTATATGTATATGTGCACATATTTGTAGGGTACACCAGTCTGAGTCCACATACTCCTATTACGATACACATTGCCACACAGTAGTGCAGATATTGTTGTTGTCACCATAGGTATGGCAATGCAATGCAACATCCTACTATGCCTGTGCTGTGTGCATCACATGCATATCCCTGTGATATGCAATGGGTTGTTTTTGCATTGTGGCCAATGTGTGATGGTGGGTATGTCAGAGTATCAAGATGGGTTTTAGTGTGTACAATATCCAGTGGGGGATGTGGGTGCTATGTACACTGTCTTTACACCATGGTACAACTGGTATATGGCCCATATCAGTCTCAGGTGACCAATGTCACCATCACCCATACAGGTAACAGATAACAGGATACAGCCAAATTACACATGTGTGTGTGCAGCCTACCTGTAACACATTGAACACATGGACTAGTTATTTAGCAACTATACAACCAGGTCTCTAGGATGTGTGTCTACCTGTTATGTATCAGTCAATGTGTATATGATGGTATGACACACTATTTATTCACCATATACAAACATTGCATCTCCCATTACTATAGTGTATGTGCCTGTGGATGGTCTGCATGTAGCACGTGACCTGGTACACACCTCACCCTACAGATGGTGATGTGTGTGCAATGACAGCTATACAGTTCAATAGCACTATATACCTGTGTTGGGGTCTAGACACAGTGAGGCCAAGTAGGAATGTGTCTGTATGTGGATGGGTTGACATAAGGGTGCAGATTATACCTGTACCAGCAGGCCACTGGTCATATTTGCATGGCCGATGACTGTTATACATACCTGTGGCATGTGTGCAACTGTACACCACATATGTCACAGCCATGGTGTCACCACACTGACATACCCCTGTGGAATATGACTGCGGGCCATCATCCTGCTGACACATGTATGCCTACAGCAGAAATGGATGACAATATGGGGATATCAATTGGTGTTACCAACAGCTGAGATGCATCATAGCTGCATGGCTACACTACCTAACATGTATGCAGTACACATTACCCCTGACTACATTCTACACTGCAGTACATTGCGGCAATCTATCACAATCACGGTGTACATTAGAACCATGTTAGCCTGTCCCTGCATCGATGTTATGGATGGCAGGGATGTGGCACAGGTATCATCATATGCAAAGGATGTGTGAATGTCATCTTAGCTGCATGGCTACACTTCCTGACATGTATGCAGTACACATTACTCCTGACTACATTCTACACTGCAGTACATTGCGGCACTCTATCACAGTCACGGTGTGCATCAGAACCATGTTAGCCTGACCCTGCATCGATGTTATGGATGACAGGGATGTGGCACAGATATAATCATATGCACAGGGTGTGTTGCAGGTGTGCCAGAGGCTGAGGATGGTCCAAACATGTGTCACCATGTGTGTGGGTGAGGGGTGTGGTTCATTGATTGGGGCGTGGTGATGTGGTGTGTGTTGGTATGTGGTCACCCTAGGTGTGGTTGCATAGTGTGTTGGTAGGCATGCACACAGTTCTGCCATGTGGCTGCCCTATACGTGTAATGTTGGACAGCTGCAGACCATACCTGGCAGGGTGTGCAGTTTAGTGCCAATGGCCACGGACACACTGAGTGTGCCTCCCAGGGTTCCATGGGCATGTGCAGGTACAGACCTTGAGGTGCTACTCTCCCCTGATGATGACATATGTCCGCTGAAACCATGTCCCACCTGGGACTGGCCAGGGCCACGTGCACGAGGTCTGCTGTGGAGGGGTGTGGACAGCAGGCCCTGTGGTGTGCTGGTGTGCTGGGGCTGGTACTGCTACTATGGGAGCGGCTGTGCATCCTGGCACATCCACGCTGACCGCCAGCTGCTGGTATCTCTGGCCTACATCCACGCGGCCGTCGTACCACTCTCACCACATGTTCTAGCACAGACATATCATGTCGAGGAAGCCAATCATCTCACCCCACCATTTATCCATGACCTCGGTATAGTCATGGAAGGCACCAGCGAGTTCATGGAGGTTGCCACTTACAGCTGCAAAAGCAGACCTCTGCAGCCTCAGGACCTGTCTGGAGTGCATTTCCATACATGCCTGTGCCTCCATTACAGCCTGAAAGATGCTCCTGGTGGTACCAGTTGTGGCACCTCTGCCAGGGGCATGATGATCTGAGGTCCTCCCACAAGCAGCATGGTACATCTGCCGATGTGGTGTCCTTCCAGACATCTGGCTATCCTGACTGTGACCCGACACAGTTGGCATGGACACCACACTTTCCTGGTCATTGCCACCAAGTGCCAACTGTCCCTCTGCTATGGCCACATATGATGAGGTTTGTAGGGGCACTGTAACTGTGTGCAGGCTTGGGGTGGCTAGGAGGGTGATGACACATGTTGGTCCAGTGTTGGCCTCTGACAACCCCACCTGTGCCTCACCTGTACCTTCATCATCATTGGTGTCTGTAGGGACACCTACCTCAGTTTGCATGCAGGTGGGACCCTGACCCACCTCTCCACCTGTGGGGTAAACAAATACTACATTAAGACCTGTACAGCACTGCATAACAGTACACACACTCATACACACTCACACTGACAGCCACCTTACTACCTCACTTTCCCTGAGTTTGCAGACAGTCCCACAGTCAGTTACATATGTTCCCCATTCTGCATGGCACTAGCTAATATACACGCATCACCACAGCCCATTTACATATCATCCCTCCCCATGTCTACATGTGTGGTTAGCACACCTGACCTGTTGCTCCATTGCCTCCCTGACCTGGGTGGAGTAGGTTGTACATGGCCTCACATCTGTCACCCTGTATTATCCTCTGTATGGGCAGTAATGGTGTATGAGGCCCCAATATGGTTGGGGCTGCTACATTCACTACATATGTCACACACCAGAGCCTCATCTACAGTCTTGCTCAGTCTATGCCACATCTGCTGCACAAGCGACCCATCATGCGGACAACAGTACTACCTGGATACAGTCACTGATGTGCTGTGGTAATTCCCCATTGCATTTGTAATGCCACATATGTGGGTAGCCGGTTACCTATCTGCTGCTGGCAATATGACATGTATACCTGGTATGTACTGCACCTCCCAATGCATGCTCCATGCTACAGACCTTGTTTTGCTATCAGCTGTCCTGTGTTCACATACCTGACAGGTTGTCCTAGTGTCCCATGTCTCGCTCCATGTACAGCATAATACCAAGGGGAAGTACCGCCATGTGGTCAATCCCACGATTGCCTGTGCATGCATGGACACACACACACACACACACACACACACACACACACACACACACACACACACACACACACACACACACACACACACACACACACACACTCCACTAGATTGCACACACACACACACACATACACACACACACACACACACACACACACACACACACCCCACACTCCTACATGTGGAGTTGCACAACATTTGTACACACAGTCCTCCCATTAGCCTTCTGTCAACATGCATTACATATGGAGCTCAACAGCATGCAGTGCAACTATAGTGACATCATGCTAGTGGCAGTATACATGTGTGTGAGGCATGGACTTTGTTGGTAGGTGATGGCCCCTCCCCGTGTTAACACTGCACCCATGTAGAAAGTGTTACTGTGGACCTGTTCTGTACCCTGCCTTGTACTGTGCACCATACTTCGCAGTTGTAGAAACCATTGATGCATCTAGAGTACTGTATCGGTTATGTCAACTCCAATGCTCACAGCCTCTATGTGTTGTAGCAACACATACCTCGGATGATATGTGAACAGCTATCAGTTGTGGATGCCTGATGTTTGGGTTACAGATCACAACATCAGCAGTGCATGTATGACCAGTACATGACTTTTACACTGACAACCAGCGGACCTTACCATGGCTGCGAGGGGTGCCCTACACATGTTCCAGACCTCTGCATAGTTGCAAGGTCTACTCATGTGCACATCCCTTGGAGTGCACACACTGCTGTCATGAGTGCTGTGGGGTCAGGGTTACGTCTTCAATGTTTACTTAACCTGATTGTGTGCATCTGCAACCATGGTGGTGTTGAGTCACACATGTCCCTACTGTAGGCCATGTGTCCTGCCACACATCACATCCCTGTAGACATATTGCACATTGACAGGATGTTAGTTATCTTGCATGTGTCTGTTGTACCCTTCTGATACCCCAGCATGGTCTCTACTGTGATGCAGTGCATTTCTCAGCAACAAAACGTGAATGTGTAGAGCATGCAGTATGGGTAGGTGTGTTAGACGTGTGCATGGGAGATAACCCATAGCTATTACATGCCCAGTTTATTATCATGCATGAACACGAACCATACTCACCGGCTATGGGCAGCTGCTGTGGTGGTATCCTGGAGGGACCTATATAGGAGTGCGAGAAAGCTGATGCCAGTGGCCACAGCTGTGGCATTCATAACAGGTGAGTGGAGAATTATGTTACATCAACAGTAGAATTACACAATATTACAACTTATACACAACAGTTTATTACTACTACACAGCAGCAGGCTAAGTATATGACATCTCAGGTTTGCATGATGTACCTGTACAGATGCAGATGAATACACATGAGTGGGGTACTGATGTGCCCTGGGGCCTTACCTGCATGCTCTTCAGCTGGTGTGTCATTGGCACCCACCTCCAAGATGTGCCCTGCCAGGTGTTGATGCTGTGGGCAGACAGGTGCCACAAGGCTGCTGAGAAGCTCCTCCACATGAGGGAGGGGTGGATGGGTGGGTTGCCCCTCCCTGTTGTGAGGTTGTCCCCCCTTTTGGCAGCTGCACGCTGATGTACATGGCAAAGCAGGTTGGTGCAATGATGCTGGACCTGCTCATAACTGCTGTTATGCAGTCCAACATCATTGACCTTGTGGAGTAACTCGTTCCACAGGGCGGTCCTGTCCTGCTGGTCATGGGCTGCCTGGCCAAAAAGCAGTATGTAGTGCTGTACCAGGTGGTCGACAATGATCGCTGTTTCAGCAGTGCTGTACACAGGAAGATGACTATGTGACATGTTTCCTGGAAGACATAAGGATGGAAACAGGTCTGATCAACCCATACAGCAAGGTTACCATAGTTCTTAATACACATATATGTCTCCCTCCCACCATATCTGCTACAACAAACCATTCACAGACTGCAATTATGTCAGCTGCTTACTTACCATCGGGACATGTGTTGTATTGTACCAAGCTTTGTGCTTTGTGTATGTGCCACGCTTTGTGCTATGTGTTTGTAGCCATGCTCCCTGTGGGGACACCTATCTTTGCTGGCCTGTTACAGACTATTTCACCTGCATGCCATTGTCAGTGCCACTATATATATGTGTATAAATATACATCTATGTACATATATGTGTAGATATATGTTGTACGTTGTTGATATACCTATGTCTATATGAGTGTTTGTATCTGTACACATACACATCACATTCCGTATCACACAGATATGTGGAGTGCATACAGACATCTGGTCCACACTCTGTGCCTGTCTTTCATTCATAGCTGCACTGTTCTGCCTTGCTGCAACACAGACAGGTGCCACATGTGAACACAGTCTAATATTAGGGTGGTAACTATGGTGTGAGATTGCTAGTATGCCTATTATAACCCTATGGCATTTGTACATGCTACATTACACATTAACATGACTGTCCTGCAAGTGGTGTGCTCTGACACCCATGTGTCTATCATGACGGCAGTATATCCACCAACAGCTATCGTCCACACTAACATAACATACACAGATATTATGGCTGACATCTTTGTCATTCATTGCTGATCTGCACAGTTGGCGGGTATGTCCCACTGCTTACAGGGACAGACAGTATTGTCCAGAGCAGTTGTTCAGTGGGACATCATTACAGGGACAACTACAGATGGCACATATCAAACATTCTGCATCATATATCCTATTAATCTATACCACATACTACATTAAATTACATAGAGTTATGTTTTGCATACCTTTTATTGTTTGGATGGGTGTGACACCTTCCCGGTTGTGGCATGTAGTTATTTGTTTCCCACTGTGTGAGTTCCGTTTTATAGGTTTTTTTTCTTTCTTTCTTTCTTTCTTTCTTTCTTTCTTTCTTTCTTTCTTTCTCTCTCTCTCTCTCTCTCTCTCTCCCTCTCCAGTAGAGCGAATGAGTTGGTTTAAATTGATTTCAGCATGGCTTTTGTAGGTGATGCACATGATCAGGTGATGGGCTCTGCACCAATCAGTGTGCAACAGTTGCTGACTGTGTGCAGCCTGCTGTGTAGTGATTCTGTTAACCATCATCATAGCAATCCAGTACTATAAATTTTTTACTCATGTCGGCGTTGTCCCTTCACCTTTCCAGAATGGGGGACATCCTTCCTGTACGTGGGCAGCAGTGTTACAGATGGCAGGTTGCAGTACCTATTACAGTGGGGCTTGCAGACACAGGACAACTACACAATCTTAAGATGTTCCAGACCTACAGACAGAGTGAGTAGTGTTGTTATGTGCTTTGTAAATTGCTGGTCTTGCAGTGTTTGCATGTACATAGTAGTTTAGGATGGAATGCAGCCTGTCTGCATAGCTCTCAACAGTAGGCCTATCCACATGATGGCCAGTGGATTGTCTGTTTGCTTTTGCCTGTGCACCACACAGGTCCTGTCCTAGATATATCCCCAGCAATCTGTCTGTTGCATGCTATCAGTACAGGGCTACTTCCAGGTTGTGTTCCTGATGTGTTATTCCTGCATAAGGGTATGTTGCAATGAATCCTGTAACACCAGCAATTTGCAGGGTGTGTAACAGCAATATTACAAGTATGGCCCTGTGTTCCTCCCTCTGTCCTTCACATATATGGCTGGCTTTGTCCTGCTGTGATACGGTTAGGGTTTATTCGGTATTGGCCTATCATAATATACTGCTAGCATTCCTGCTATCATCCCAGTCATATCGTGGACTCCCACAACATTTGTTGGTGAGGGTCCATACATGTGACAGATACATAGACATTATCAGAGGTAATAAATGTCCCCCTAGGCCTTGACTACAGGGTGTAACTGGCAGCTGCTGAACTACATCAGTTATTGTTTATTGTTACCTATCTTGATGGCAAATCCTTTGTCCACAGTTGTACGAATTGACGGGCCTGGCCTGGACAGCATAGTATGTTATATATCCACACTGTCTGCATCTACTTTTCTGTGTGGGCCTTGCATTCCTCACTGATTAAATAAGTGCAGATCTATGTGCTGTTGGTAATGGCATACATTATTGTAAAATACACCATTAAAGGTTGTCTGTGTATACATATCCGTGTGTCATCTCATGTCCTTTGAATAGTGAGTGAGCTATGTGTAATTCAGTACTCCTGTTCAAGTGTAAATGTCATTTAGTAGGTTATACAGCAAAACAATGTTGTTATACTGATTTCACACAGAAAATAGAATGTGCTGCAGTGGGACTTGAACCAAGAATGCTTGTGCATTAGGCAGATGCTCTGCCCACTACACTATTGCAGTTCTCTATAATTTGCATATTTCTACCTTAATGTCATACCCATGCTCCCCTTCCCCGGCCCCCGAGCTCCACGTACACAGCATCCATCCATTCTCCAGTTGCTAGCCCTGACATGCCACACCTCCACACATTTCCCTCTCTGCACATCTCGGGACTCCTCCATATTACTGTCTCGATGCAAACTACTGCAGGCTCTTCATCCATTTAGTCCATGTATGTTTGAGCCTTCCCTTCGTCCACCTCCGATACTGGTGGAAACATCATTGTGACACACAAAGTCTGGTGTGTCCCTGCAGGGATGGACCTGTTATTGTGTCACAAGTAGACTTTGCTGGTCTACACTGTTTCTCCCACTGGTAGCATCCTGCCAGGGTTTTGGGAAACAGCAGTTGCTCACACACCAGACCAGCCCCATCTCCCGCTTCTGGGGCTAAAACACACCCCCACACCGTGCCCCATTTTCCATTCCTCTCTTCAGTATTATACAAGACTACTGTTCTCACAATATGTGTGGACAGGCACTGTTCATTGATACTCTTAGACTGCTCAGAATATTGTGACTGAGCACTGTGCACATGTTTTCTGGTATTAATGTACATACTTGCATACATTTCCTATACTGCTGACTGACTGTGCCAGATGATATGTTTGTGAGAACAGCAGCTGATTGTATATCTGCCATGCCTTCATGGTAACTCTAATTTTCCTAATTAGTTTCCTAATTGTGTGTTTTTGAACTGTGTGCTGTGAGTCTCTCTGCAGTTATTTTGCTATAAGAGGGGGTGGTGTTATCACTTCTTTGTTATCTGATATTTAATAGCCTAGAGGGATTCTTCTGTACTTTAAGTGCAAGCCACAAAGTTTGAAAAATAATTTTATGCTCAACTCCAGAGAGACTTGTTTGGCTACAAACATCTGCATTAGAAGCTGAAGCTAAGTGAAACTTGCAGTAGTGAATTTTAGTCTTCTGTTAAGTACAAACTTGCAGTTTTAAAAGTACTGTATTTTCATTTTTTCTGTTTCCTAATTGTCTGCTTCTGAATAGTGTGCTGTGTGTCTCACTGCAGTTAGTTCCCCACCCTCTCTCCCTGTTCCTGTGTTGGAATTAGTGTTGGTGGCTCTGGAATTGCCCAAACCTCCTGTAAGTCTGTATTAGAACACTCCTCTTGGGTCCATCTCATTTGATCACTTAAGCGAGTACAGTTAGATCATATTCTGAGTCTAGTGTTCACTCTACTTAATAAAGAGAGAAGATTTGAGAAGGCCAGCCCACTTAGGTTCTTCTCTACTCTCTTCCTGCACTTAAAAAAAAATTGCACTTTATTCATTTGCTTTTACTGTATTTGTGTATCCTCCTACTTTATTTTGCTTTTCTTAAAAGTACTAAATTTAATTTATTCTGCAGCATTTATTACTGCTTGGTAGTAGCCTGATTAAATTGTAACTGTTATTCCAAGTCTTTTGGTTTAAGCACTTGGGCTTCATACAGGCTGTTTTAAATTAAGAAGGTTTGTGGTCTTCACTGTTGTGGCAGGACAGGTAGCTTACATCCTTCTAAGCTGAGAATTGCTGATTGAAGGCCCTGTGTCTGCTATTCTAAAAGTGTATTATTTCTGGCTTAAGCACTTGGGCTTCAGGCCAGTTATTCTACATAAAGAAGGTTTGTGGTCTGCACTCTTGTGGGAGGAGAGGCTGGATTCTGCCCTTATGAGCTGGAAATTTCTGGGCATAGGCTTATTATGCCTGCTTATTTGAACTGTTTCTTTCTGAAATTGGTGCGTCTTGTTGCTGTAGCATAGACCAGTTTCAGGCCTGATGAATCTAGCTTTGTTTGTATAACTTGAGCACTGATCCAGGTCATCTTTTTTTGGATAAGGTTCCACTGCACCCTAGTAAGCAGGGGTGTGCAGTTAGAACTTGTCTGATTGAACACTGCTGGAACAGGGATCAGTTTTGAGCTTTTTTCTGGTTAATTGGGTAACTTGTTTAAATCAGTTTGTTTGTTTTCTATTGTTTTATATATATATATATATATATATATATATATATATATATATCATTTGCACTTTATTCATCTGCTTTTACTGTATTTGTGTTTCTTTCTACTTTATTACTAGGGGCATTGACTACAACTCTGATCTGCGATGTATAACAATAAGTATCATTTTCTGTGCTTTTAAAGTGTTTTTTTGAGTGTAACTGCTTTACTTTCTGAAAAAACAAATCAAAAAAAATATATATACTTGTTTCCCACCTTTCTAAGCTAGTATAGTCCAGTTTTCAGGTTAGTGCTGAATTCAGGACTGTGTTACAAATGTCTGTGTTTGCCCATACCTTACTTGGATAGAAGGAAGTTTCTCTGTTCACCTGTGAGATAGGGGAGCTTTGAGCAGCCTATCTGTCCCTGGAGGAGTGGTTTCCGCCCAAAAATTAGTAGTTTATTGGCCATTGTGGTCTAATTACTATCTCTTTCATTTCCCTGCTATAAATACTGCATTTGCCTGGTTTTGCATGGCAGGCAGCACCGGTTAGCTACGGTAAAACTATTCCATGCTCCACAAAGTCTCCTCTTCAAATTTTCCATTGGAACTAGACAAACTTTCAATTTAAGCACTCAAGCCATTCATTTCTCAGCCTGGCACTTGCTCAAAACTTAAAGCAAGCACTAATAAACCCTAGCACTAGACCCTCTTGTACTGTACAGAAGGACAAGGCTCTCTATTCGACCTTATCAGCCATCCAGTAAAACAGTTCATTGTACCTATCCAGGCATGTCCAAAGGGCAGTTTCAGGTGTACTTTCCCATCCAACTGGTGAATCTGGGCATTTTGAGGCAATGTTGCAACTGCCTCATCTACACAGGCAACCCCCTCCTCCTACCACTAAACACTAATACATGCAAGAGATGCAATTATACAGCCAAACTAGAGACTATGCTCTCTCAACCCAAGACTGGATCAGACAGTAAAGAGGAGAAGGGAAATACATGCATCACACCACCAGTCTTACATAGACCCATTAAACCAGCACTGGCAAAAAACACACATAAATACATGAAAACATAGTTGGAGGCTCTAAATAAAAATCTGCAAAACCAACAGAGGCCTCCAAAGCAAACATCCAAGCAACCTCCACCCCCCAACACAAACCATGAAACACATACTTCACAAAACCAGTGTGCCATGCAATCACAGCCCTTAAGGCAAAATAACATACCCAACATACTAGTAATAGGTGACTCTATAGTCAGGCACACTGACATCCCACTCACTAGGCTGAATAAGGAGAAGGTTACTGTTATCTGCCTGTCAGGTGCCAGGGTCCACCACATAACACAAGCACTCAGGTCACTCCAAAAAAGTACAAATATGACTCTGTCATTGTCCATGTTGGTGTGAATGACCTGAGCTGTACCTCTCTAGACTACATGAAAAGAGACATGGAAGAGCTCTTTGATCACATAGCCCAGGCCGGTATGACTCTGACCCTGAGAAGCATCCTGCCCTCACCAAAAATGATACCATGGTATAAAGAAAAAATTCTCAATTTCAACAATTGGCTAAGTTTCTGGTGTCATTTAAAGGGGATCCAGTGTCTGTCCACCTGGGATGACATGCTCGACAAGCCATGCTGCTTCACTAGAGATGGCTTGCACCTGTCACCCTTAGGCTTTCGAATACTGGCCAAGGCTCTTGCCACCCCCATAGTGCCTATTTTAGGCAAGGCTCAAAAGACAAACCCTCCACTGTAAATAGCACAAGTAACAAAAAACTGAGGGTAATGCTACTCAATGCCAGAAGTCTAAACCTCAAAATGCACACACTCGAGGCACTCCTCAGTATGGAGAAGTTCGATATATGTGCAGTAACAGAAACCTGGTTTAAGGCTCCAGAGAGGATCGCAGCACTACCAGGCTACAACTCATACCATACATTTCGGTCACAGAACCCAAACCGAAATACAAAAGGCGAGGGTGTATCCATATTCATCAAGGATACCCACACCTCCAGGTTAGTGGCACAGCACGATGCTTCAGAGATCATCCATGTACAACTAACAATGGGCACAACTGCAATTCAAAATTGCAGCTTACTACAGATCACCTACCATGTCCCATTACTCCCATTCCGCATTTCTGGAAACACTGGGAAACATAAAGGTCCTACCAAACACCCTAATATTGAGTGATTTCAAATACCCAAACATTAACTGGGAGAACTACTCAAGTACTAACTCCCTTGCCCAACTTTTCCTAGAATTTATAAACTCAAATGACCTGGTTCAACTGGTCAACACTCCCACCAGAGGTGACAACATATTGGACCTGGTCATCACCAACATGGGCGACCGGTGTTCCACACCGGAGGTCAACCCATCGCTAGTTAGATCTGATCATGAACAAATCACTTTGGATATCCATATTCCGCCCCCACCCCCGGACAAGAAAACCACTGTGAAAAACTTTCAAATGCAAACTTCACATTACTTAATACCAAGGTGGAAAGTTTCAAAGCCCCCATGCTGAAGGATAACACTGTCCAAGCTGTATAATCCTTTACTAATGCATTCTACGGGCAGCTACAAGAATGCATGGATTGTGCCATTCCAAGCAAAACCAAGACTCACTCCTCCAAGAAAAGGAAATCAGTCTGGTGGACTCATGCCATAAACAAGCTATACAATAGAAGGAGGAAACTAGTACAGAAAAGAGTAAAATCTCAAGAAGGGAAGACATCCCTGATCAGTATCAGCAAGAAACTATGATCCCTCATAAAATCATCCAAGGAGAGCTTTGAAAGAAAAATTGCCAAGGACTCTAAAGATAACCATAAGGCATTCTTTAGCTATGCCAAGAATCTAAGTGGCAATGCTCAGATCTGCTTGGAGTTAGTGCAGAATGGCAGAAAATACACTGAACCGACTGATATCGCCAACATCCTGGAAGACAGGTTCAGTGCAAACTTCAACCCCTCTCACCCCCAAAAAGGCCCATAACCATACCAGAAGAATGTAGAGTCCCTGAAATCACAGACATTCATGTTAAAACAGTCCTCTCTAAAGCCAAAAATACAGCATAAATGGGACCAGACGGTGTCCCAGGCTGCATCCTACACAAGCTCAAAGACGAACTAACCCCTCACCTAAACACACTGTTCAAACTCAGCCTCTCCACGGGCTACATAACCACAGAGTGGTGCACAGCAATGGGTATTCCGCTCTACAAAGGTGGAGCCACAACAGACCTCGGGAAATATCATCCTATAAGCCTGACTAGCTTGGTCTGTAAGGCTATGGAGTGCATCATTATGGAACTCATTAACAGAGACATTGGGAACCTCCAAATACTTAACTCTATCCAGTTTGGCTTTTTTAAGGGCAGATCATGCCTCCTAAACCTGGTGGACTTCTTTGAGACAGTTACCAAGGCTATAGATGAGGGAAAGGTGGTACACACAGCCTGCCTAGACCTCGCTAAGGCCTTCAACACCATTCCCCATTCTGGTATTATAGACAAGCTCACCAGTCTGAACATAAACCCCTAAATCACAAGATGGGTTGTCAACTGGCTCACAGACAGAACCCACATGGTGAGAGTTGCTGGAGCTAGGTCCGACTCTAAACCGGTTACAAGTGGCATTCCCCAGGGCTCAGTCCTAGGACCCCTCCTGTTTGGCATATACTTCTCAGAGGTACAGGCAAGCACAGGAGGACTATGGCTGGCCAAGTTTGCAGACAACTGCAAACTAGGGGCTATAATTGACTCTCTGGCTGACACAGACATCCTCAAAAAGGGTCTCACTGAGACAGATACCTGGTGTCAAAATCATGGCCTCAAGCTAAATGCCAAAAAATGCATAGTCACCCCCTTTGGAAAAAAACAAAGTACCCACAAACTACCACATAGGTGGTAGTCCCCTAACTATGGAAGACGTAATAAGGGATCTGGGGACCCAAGCAGATAGTAATCTCACCTTTGATAATTACATTGCCAAAGTGGTTAGAAAATCCTTCTACGTGGCCCACCTAATCACAAAAGTGTTTGCATCCAGATCAAAAAAAGTCATTGTGCCCCTCTACTCATCACTCATCAGACTCATCATAGAGTACAATGCCTCATTTGGGATGTACCTTACAAGACACCTGCAGCACCTGGAAACAGAAGTACATCACCAAGAGGATCACTGGCCTCAAACAGATGCCCTATGCAGCTTGACTGAAGAATCTCCAGCTGTACTCGGTTGCATATCGCCTATTCAGAGGTGATCTCTGCCTGACATACAAGGCCATGTCCAACCCAGAATTGATGGACATGCTCCACCTAAAGAAAACCATATCTCCTCGAGCCAGACGTTCTAGGGATCGAAACCTCCCCACAACAATAAATAGGACGTGTTGGAGGGATAGATTCCTGACCCAGAGACTTCTCATGCTTTGGAACAAGATCCCAATCTGTATTAGGCAGAGCTCCTCACTTACACTCTTCAAAAGAAACCTTGACGAGCAGATGGGAAACAGAAAGTTTACCTCGGGGATCACTTCAGTGGCTCTGCTGGACAGAGACACAGGGAACTAATCTAAGGGAATGGCGAAAGCCAACACATTCTGGCTAGGCTTATAAATGCCTTCGGGCAGATATCCTAGTACCTACCTATGAACCTAACCTATGAACTCACTTGGACTATAGTGTGCAGGGAGGGTCCTGGGAGTGCTGATTATGTTGTTACTGGCCACAATGAGGGCTGTGGGCTACAGTGTGCCTAAGGCACTGCGGGGGAAGTGTAGGCGGGTAGCACTGATGTGCGCTAGGCTCAGACCTGCTGACCTCCGGTTATGGTGTCTTACACTGGATTGGCCTCCACATTGCTTAACCAGTGTGGGAATTGCTTACCACCACCCAAACAGGCGTACTCCCGCTTGCTGATGCATACCCCTGTGCTACTTCATATGCATGTTGGTATTATACATGTTTAAGTCAGGTGTACATGTCAGGTATGACTGTTCATGAAGGTCAGTGTAAGGTTAAGTGGGGTTCCAGTTTAGCATTTCTGGATAGGTTACACTCAGGTATTTGGGTTAGGTTTAGTTATGCCATACCTGTGTTGTAGAGTAGATGTGAAAAGTGAAGGTGTAGGCGGGTAGGTGGACGGGGGGACATTTTAACTATATAGTAGGCCGTTCAACTGACTGGTGGGGGAACAATAGTGTAGGTTTGCAGGGTGTTGGGATATGTATGCGAGGCAGGACAGGAGGTGTCAGTGTCAGTAGTTGTTGTAGGGGTAGGGAGTGTTGGGGGGGGTGGACTTTGCCAGGTGGTGAGCAGGTGGTGATCCAAGTGTGCTTGAGGTTTCCCTTCATGTGTTATTTACATGTGTAGTCTGGGACAGCAGCGGTAATACACCATGGTTGGGGGTTCCAGATTCTGCCAATATAGTTGTGTGGAGGGTGTCACCTACTTGTGATTGTGAACATTACTACAAATGAAACAGGGTTCAATAAGTAAGTGGTGTTATTGGGCCACACAGAGGGGCTGATAGTAGTGGACATGTTCAGGAATGTGCGGGATGGCTGACGGGAAGGTCCACAGCTGGCCATTTCTTCTACAGTGACAGCTGTGTATATACCCCTCATTTGGAGGTAGGTCTGAACACTCACACCTCTGGGTGGGGGTGAGGACAGCAATAATACGTTGTGATGCCAATTAGTTCAGCTTACATGCCTACAGTGGTGTGTTGCAACCATGTGTTCTTTGGCGTCATTTAGTGGGTTTGCAATGACACATCTGGTTATTCCGCCCATTGTTCTGTGAACTAGACATTGCTGCTTTTGGACTCGTACCAGGCGTGGCTGCTCATTAGGTTTCAGGTCTGCCCAATGTACACTATTGTTTACATCCCTGGGGTGGTCCACATAGAACTGCTCCAGCCAACACCTGCATGTGTAGACCTATAATTACATACCCATGGTTCCCCCACCTGCACCTCCTCTACAGCACTCATCCTTACTCTGGGTGCAGGTCAGGTCTAAACACACCACTACACACTGCCCACTCTCCACTTCACGGGACTCATCTCGTACGTTGTCTCGACCCATGGGTCATCAGGCTTTCCCACCCTTGTAGTCCAGGTACGTACATACCCCGCCTTGATAGGTCATTGCATGGGCTTCCTCCGATAACAAGACAATTTGTGGGGTGTCCCACAAGTGACGCTCCTGTCTCTGTTCCAAGATTAGACTTCTCGGGTCCATTGTGTCCCCCCTTCCAGTTGTATCCTGCCTGTGATCTGGGGAGCAGTGGATTGTTTACATTGTTTGTGGGTTTGTTTGTATGTTTCCCCTGTCCAGCTGGGGGGGGGGGTCATGTTACATGTTACACGTTTGTTGTTTGGGCTCCTCACCTCCATTGGCATGGCCTGTGAACATATGTCATTCTTAAGTGCTGTATCTTATCATAGCTATATATCTGTGTATATCTACACACACACACACACACACACACACATATATATATATATATATATATATATATATATATATATATATATATATATATATATATATATATATATATATATATATATATATATATATATATATATATATATATATATATATATATATATATATATATATATATATATATATATATATATTGCTGTATATATATCTAATGACGTGGATGTATGGGTGTCTGCATATGTATATATGTATATGTGAGTATTTATTTATATGTCTATCTATGTATGTATACATTTGTACTACAGAGAGGGGGAGGTATATATCAATATCATTATGGGTATTTATACAAACACATATACCTCTAAATATTTAGCTACATATCCTGTAATGTTGACTGTTATTGCTGGATACTGTGATTCATGTGCATACCGGCCAACCATGTGTGCTACGTATGCTTTGCGATACCTACAAGTAAATCCGTTAGTGTACACAGAGTCACACGTGACATCTATTATTAATACCAGGGATACATTCATCCCATGTGGGATAACCCAAACATTGGGTATTCAACCTTCATCTACACCCAGGGTTACATAGGTACCCCTGGCTATGTGCATGGTCTACAGCGTGTGCCACACCTAGGATACTTGTGTTGGGACATCATACGGGATGGGTCCCAAGAGAAGGTGGGGGGGGCAATGTGTGGTGGTGTGGTAGCTACGGGCCGGTAACCAGGGTAGGGATGGTGGCTATGTGTGTGCTGCAGGTGGGGGGAAGCAGAGTTGTGGGTTATGCATGTATGGGTTGGGGATGGCCTGGATTGGATGGGCCTGTACTGCTCGGCCCACCTAGTGGGTGGGGGAGAGGGGTATGTGATGTTGACATGGGAAACATAACAGAGGGCTAATTTAAATCCCTAGTTCAATGACAGGCGTACAATACTATGAGCTTGGTAGTGTATTGCTGGGCGGGGGGCATGCAAATTCATAAGTGACGTATATTGTTTGTGGCCTCTCAGGCCCATTGATGGTGCATGTGGACATATATGTTTCTGTTCATCTACCATTGGTATCTACAGATGTCTGGCCATATATACCTCTGTGGGTATATATATATTTGCTTACATATTTCTAACTATGTCAGAATATACCTACAGAGACATATATCTGCATACATATGTCACTTGATGTGTATATGTGGACATATAGATGTTGACATATATATGTGTAGTTGTCAGCATTTGCAAGTATAAATGTTCATATATATGTGTATATATCTCTGGATATTTATATATATGTATATATATGTGACTACATCTATAGATATGTTCTATCCATTTAGATAGTGATATATTTGCACACACATGCACATCTAGCTGTAGGTATACATTCTCTGTACTGTTGCATGACTGAGCTGGGGTTATGTTTCTGAGAACATACAATTTCTGCATATCTGCCATGGCTTAGTGGTAAATCGTTTCGTGCATGGTCCTGGGTCCTTCCTGCAGAAGTTGTTTGTTTTGTTGCTGGGCAGAACATCGGCCATTAGATATGGTGTGCTTAAGGCACTTTCAAGCAGTTGTAAGCGGGTTTGCACAGAGGTAAGCACTGCTGACTTTCGGTCACAGTGTCTTATACCTAGTTAGCTTCTCCTTTGCTTAATCTGTGTCGACAGTGCTTCACCCCTTGCATACGCACTTGCACACACCTACTATTGCTTACATATGCTTACCATTGCTTATCTGAGCTTACGCCTGCTTACTGCTGACTTATTCATTATGGTAGTGACTCTTCACATGTCCATTTAACGCAGTATTTCAGTTCACACTTAAATGTTATTTAGTAGGTTATACAGCAATAAAATGTAAAAAAATGTTCATATACAGATTTCACATGGAAAATGGTATGTGCTGCAGTGGGACTCTAACCAGGCATGTCTTCTCATTAGGCGGATGCACTGACCACTACACTATTGGTGTACTGCTTCATTTGCATATATCTTCCTTGTTATCCTCTTCAACCTTTTAAGCTGCTTTAACCATAGCTAAGCGATGGGCACACCCAAGCAGCAATGCTGGAAGTGATAAAATTTAACTTCCCAAGCACTTCAGCTTTCCTGTTCACTAACTGCTTGAATTCAGAATCCTGAAAGCCCAAAATCCTGAAACCCAAAATCCTGAAAACTCAAAATCCTGAAAACACACAGGATACCAGCACTTACTATATTCCACCACAAGTACATACAGGAACATATTACCCTTCAACTATACGCAGGGAGGGCAAGCCCCCCTGCTACTTAAATATAACAACTCTGAGATTGCACTTCAGTACACTAAGTGTGATCTCGGAGTTGATATATTTAAGTAGCAGGGGGTGTGGGGGCCTCAGTCCCCCACATGAGGGTTACAGGGGGGCTTGCCCCCTGCTTATACTTGGAGAAGAGTAATATGGTTTGTGTTTTATTTGCTTCTGTATGTACTTGTGCTGGAATATATTAGGTGTTGGTATCCTGTGTGTTTTCAGGATTTTGAACTTTTGGAATTTTGGTCTCAGGATTTTGGGCTTTCAGGATTCTGTAGCGCTTATATATATATATATATATATATATATATATATATATATATATATATATATATATATATATATATATGGGCCTAAGAACAGAAGTACTAACCCACTTCAGTGAAAGTGCTTTTAAGCGAAAATGAACTTTTATGAATTACACTTTACCGAAACAAGGTACAGTGGGGGTTAGGGAATATACCCTTTTCCCCACTGTAGTGTGATGTCAGAGTTAATATATTTAAGTAGTGAGGGTGTAGGGGTGCTGGGGGCCTTGTCCCCTGCAAAAATGCGTATCAGTTAGTGCTTTCTGTACTTATATGATGTATATTATTGTGTCACTTCAGATTGATCTTAATTACATTTATGTATTTCTTGAACAATCCCTGAGACATCCTAAAATGAAACCTTCCCAGTTTGACTTTTCCAATAAACAGAAACAAATATTTAAATAGACAGATAGATGGATAAATAGATAGATAGATAGATAGATAGATAGATAGATAGATAGATAGATAGATAGATAGATAGATAGAGATAGGCAGACAGGTAGATAATCAGAACAAACAAAAAACAAACATGCAAACAAAAGTCTTCTTACCCTGACAGGTTGCCTAGAATATTGATTAATTCATCTGGGTGCACAACACCCCTAGATTTATTCAGTTTATCCTTGGGGGGTGAAAAAGTTATCCAATATAGTCTTATATATAAAAATGTTAGATAATGTTATGTTTGCCACAGCTATACAAAACATCCTGTTTCTTGTTCAGTCTCTGAAGCCTCACTTTTATGCTATGTGTTTTCCTGGTTTTCTATGCTATGTGATCTTTACAGCACCGATAATTTTCTTATTCTTTTTATGACTCTTGAGGACAGCTAAGGAAAGCCAGGTGTTTACGATCACTCCAAATCCCCCCAGCTCAAATGGAAAGAATGGAGTTAGAGTTGTATCAGTGATAGGTGGCCACAATACTGCATGCATATAGATTTCTACCCCCTACATGTTTTTGACCATCCTCTCCTCACTAGCTAACAAGTGGTTAAAGCAGAGTGAAGGTTATGATATTTATTTATCATTTCTTAAGTAGCTTAGTATTCCTGTTCATGGACCCTTTTTAACAACAACAAAGTTAACTACAAAACACAAATTGTTGAATATGGTATAACCAATCAACCAAAGTATTTCAGCCTTTTAAGCTGCTTTAACCATAGCTAAGCGATGGGCACACCCAAACACCTATGGTTAGCTGTACTCAGGGTTTTTTCTTTTTATTTTTAAATCCTGTTGCTGTTGTACACACAGGGGACTGGTGGTGGGGATATGCGGACACCTATGAGCGGTCTCACTGATTTATTTACACTTTCTGCTTTTCCACTTTGCAGGGGCATGTTTATTCTGAGAGCTCTGCTCTCAGACACGCCCCCTGCACTCGTACATGCTCCATGTAGGATTAGGTGTTCAGGCAGCACGCCTTCATTAATATGCACGGTGCGCTGCCGTCCTCCTCCTAAATGGCCACTTCCCTCAGGACTACACTAGTCCTGCACAGAAGATTAGTGAATCTGGGGGATTATTTATATATAGCAATGCTGGAAGTGATAAAATTTAACCTCCCAAGCACTTCAGCTTTCCTGTTCACTAACTGCTTGAATGATGGTTACCAGTTCACAAAACAATAATTCTGCATATATATATATATATATATATATATATATATATATATATATATATATATATATATATATATATATATATATATATATATATATATATATATATATACATACACACACACACACACACACACACACACACACACACACACACACACATATGGGAGTGCTACAGAATCCTGAAAGCCCAAAATCCTGAAGCCCAAAATCCTGAAAACTCAAAATCCTGAAAACACACAGGATACCAGCACTTACTATATTCCACCACAAGTACATACAGAAACATATTACCCTTCAACTATACACAGGGAGGGCAAGCCCACCTGCTACTTAAATATAACAACTCTGAGATTGCACTTCAGTACACTAAGTGTGATCTCGGAGTTGATATATTTAACTAGCAGGGGGTGTGGGGGCCTCAGTCCCCCACATGAGGGTTGCAGGGGGGCTTGCCCCCTGCTTATACTTGGAGAAGAGTAATATGGTTTGTGTTTTATTTGCTTCTGTATGTACTTGTGCTGGAATATATTAAGTGTTGGTATCCTGTGTGTTTTCAGGATTATGAGTTTTCAGGATTTTGAGTTTTCAGGATTTTGAACTTTCAGAATTTTGGTCTCAGGATTTTGGGCTTTCAGGATTCTGTAGCGCTCACATATATATATATATATATATATATATATATATATATATATATATATATATATATATTTGGGCCTACTTCTGTTCTTCGAAATAACACTTTATCAAAGAACAGAAGTACTAACCCACTTCAGTGAAAGTGCTTTTAAGCGAAAATGAACTTTTATGAATTACACTTTACCGAAGCAAGGTACAGTGGGGGTTAGGGAATATACCCTTTTCCCCACTGTAGTGTGATGTCAGAGTTAATATATTCAAGTAGTGAGGGTGTAGGGGTGTTGGGGCCTTGCCCCCTGCAAAAATGCGTATCAGTTAGTGCTTTCTGTACTTATATGATGTATATTATTGTGTCACTTCAGATTGATCTTAATTACATTTATGTATTTCTTGAACAATCCCTGAGACTTCCTAAAATGAAACCTTCCCAGTTTGACTTTTCCAATAAACAGAAACAAATATTTAAATAGACAGATAGATAGATAAATAGATAGATAGATAGATAGATAGATAGATAGATAGATAGATAGATAGATAGATAGATAATTAGAACAAACAAAAAACAAACATGCAAACAAAAGTCTTCTTACCCTGACAGGTTGTCTAGAATATTGATTAATTCATCTGGGTGCACAACACCCCTACATTTATTCAGTTTATCCTTGGTGAGTGAAAAAGTTATCCAATATAGTCTTATATATAAAAATGTTAGATAATGTTATGTTTGCCACAGCTATACAAAACATCCTGTTTCTTGTTCAGTCTCTGAAGCCTTACTTTTATGCTATGTGTTTTCCTGGTTTTCTATGCTATATGATCTTTACAGCACCGATAATTTTCTTATTCTTTTTATGACTCTTGAGGGCAGCTAAGGAAAGCCAGCTGTTTACGATCACTCCAAATCCCCCCAGCTCAAATGGAAAGAATGGAGTTAGAGTTGTATCAGTGATAGGTGGCCACAATACTGCATGCATATAGATTTCTACCCCCTACATGTTTTTGACCATCCTCTCCTCACTAGCTAACAAGTGGTTAAAGCAGAGTGAAGGTTATGATATTTATTTATAATTTCTTAAGTAGCTTAGTATTCCTGTTCATGGACCCTTTTTAACAACAACAAAGTTAACTACAAAACACAAATTTTTGAATATGGTATAACCAATCAACCAAAGTATTTTTGGAAGAAAACAAAACAAAAAACATGCAAACATACAGACTCCACACATAAAGTGACCCAATGTCAGACACAAACCATAGGCCACAGGACTGTTAGGCAAAACTCTTCTTTAACTCCCTTGCTGTCCACTTCCCACTTCCCTGTATTCTTATTCTTAGTGTTCAGATTCATGTAGAAGAATGCCAATCTATTCCTAAAGGTAAGAAACAGCTCACAATTTCGTTACCTGTAAAGGACTTGACATACAGAGTGTAATTTGTGAAAGTTCATGTTCGCTTAAATGCACTTTTGGTGAAGTGGTTTTGTACTTCTGTTCTTCGATAAAGTGCGATTTCGAAGAACTGAAGTAGACCCATATATATATTTTTCAAGCACCAGGACTTAAGCTAATAGCTGTTAAAGTCAATATCTGTTTAGCTGACACAATTTGATAGACTAAACAGATGGTAGATAGGTGCATGAAACTGCTGCATTACCGAGGTTAGGGGATATGATCTTTCCCTTGTATTGTTCAATTTCAGAATAGAATATAAAATTAATAGGAGGTATGAGGCATGCAATGCGACTTGCTGCATGGCAAAAAAAATGTCTTTAACTTGCATGCACTGAGGTTATCTCTATGCACATGCATGGTGATGTGTCATCTTTTTTTGTTGTCAACATTAGTGATATCAGCATTTGGATGTTTTGATAATTTTTAGTCTCTATCTCTCTGTTTATATATATATATATATATATATATATATATATATATATATATATATATATATATATATATGGATTCACTTCAGATTCTTGAACTTCTGAATGCCATATGATCGAGACAATGTGATAGATGTTTCAGAATATCAAAATTCTGAAACAAATCCAACAAAAAAAATAAATAACAGGTTAAAAATTTCTGCAGGGGGGCAAGGCCCCCTGCACCCCACACACCCCTGCTACTTAAATATACCAACTCCGAGATTGGACTACAGTGAGGAAAAAGGAAATCTCGTGTTCTGCGCTGTATGCAGATCTCTGTTCAGAATTTAAAAATTCTGAAAGCTCAATCATATGGTCTCGATGATATGAATTTCAAGATTTCAGAAGTTCGAGATTTTGAAGGGAACCCATATAAATATATATATCTATCTATATATATATATATATATATATATATATATATATATATATATATATATATATATATATATATATATATATATATATATATATATATATATATATAGATATATAGATATATATATATATGGGTCTACCTGACAACACTGAAGCTCAAAAGGCCGACAATGAGATCACCGACACAAGAACAAAAGTGCAAAAACACGAAAGTTGACATGCCCGACAAAGCACAATCCCGACAGTTAACAAAACAAAAACAATTCCCTGTTCCGAAAAACACACACACAACACAAGCACACAAAAAACCTTATAAAACTACACTAAACCTTACATACACAACTATCTATGCACAAACCTTAACCTAAACCCTAACCCTAAGGTCCGTCACTATAGCACACTTACCTTACCTGCACCCTAACCCTAAAGTCTGTCACTATCGCACAATTACCTTACCCGCACCCTAACCATAAAGTCCATCACTATCGCACACGTACCTTATCTGCACCCAAACCATAAAGTCCGAAACTAATGCACACTTACCTTACCCACACCCTAACCATAAAGTCCGTCACTATCGCACACTTACACAGTCTTGCTCAAATGCAAGCACATATGTTTCGCATGTTGGTGTTGTCGGTGTTGGGAATTCCACTTGGGTATTTGTTTTGTCGGTCTTCTGGTGTCGGTTATCTCATTGTCGTTGTTTTCACTTGACGGTCTTATCAGGTAGACCTATATATATATATATATATATATATATGTGTGTGTACGTGTATTTATATGTGCATGTGTGTGTGTGTGTGTGTGTGTGTGTGTGTGTGTGTGTGTGTGTGTGTGTGTGTGTGTGTGTGTGAGTGTGTGTATTTAGAGCTCTTTATCTCCCTACTACTGTACATGTAAACTAATAGCAAACAAAGTGTGGCAGTCATAGTCCCAAGGTTTGCATTTTCGTAGTGGTATTTGTGAATAGCATGACTATGCCAATAAATAAAAGTAGGGTATTTGTGATAACTATGACAGTGTGATTGTTTTTGCTAAAAAATGCTCATTTATATGAAATACTTAAAGTTGGTGAAGTCATGGTTTAACTATGTGTGAAGTATTGTGTTCAGATGTGAATGTGCATTTGAATTTGGAATGTTTAGATTTTTAGTATAATCAAGCATGTTACAAGTATGGAGAGAAAGTTAAGGGAAATGGAGAGCAGCACATGCTGTGTACTGCCACATGTTCCTACTGCCAGCACAGCTCAGTGTAGCTTGTCCACAACCACCCAAAGGCTATTTATGTTTATATGACTAGATATATACAAATATGCATATTACTTCTATTCATACAGATCAGCACAGCTGACCTTGATTTGCATACAAATTATACAAATCAGCTTGAATTTCTGTCATTAACTTTAGACCTACCATATTTATTTGTGATTAGTCATGTTCAACAGTGACCACTGTGGGAAAGCAGAAACTTTATAATGTAAGATAAAAACAGCTTTGCATTTATAAAATATTAAGAAAATATGGAAAAAAAAATCAGCGTAATAGATAATTACTTTCATGGAAATGTATTTTTGTTTTAAACTGAAGTCAGTGATACATGCAATAATGTCAGAGGCAGAACAGGTAGGATACTTGCCGCTGGTGTAGAAAGCTGTGCATTCTATTCTCACACAAGGTAGATCAATTACTGATACTACAGTACAGCATAAGAGGGGTGCTATGATCCTGAATGTGCCATCCTTTGGCTGAGATGTTAAACTGAGGCCCCGTCTGCTTGAATTAGTGGTAGCTTAGGTGGCGGTGAAAGATCCCCCAGCACCTATGAAAAAGAAATGGGATTCTGTATTTAAAACATTATTTACAATACTATTCCCAAACATATATAGTTACAATTTATACAGTCTACAATTTTCCAATAAATGTTGTTATAGTCAGACAATCATAAATATCTCACCTTGCATTATTATGCTAAACTTCTGTCTTCATTATCTTTATTTGACAGCCATTCCTTTTCCTACAACCACCATATATTTTTTCTTAAAATTATTGCAAGTCTGCATTTACCATTAGACATGATTTCATTTATCCTTTCATTCCAAATGGTCCACACAATGTAAGTTCATCTTTTATCTATTTACAAATACTCCATATTTTATGCCTTAAATATCCATACACAATAATACCATATATATTTCATTTATCTCTATTAAATTTACAAATAAATTTTCTTCACATATTCCCACAACTTTGCAGCCCTTATACATTGTTAGAAAACATTTTTTATAGTTTCTTCTTTACCACGATACATACAAACTCACACTGATTTTTTATATGGCATATTTCCTTTTACTGGTAATTTATTAATCACTAATTTCTATAAAAAGTCTTGACATTCTAATTGCTTATTACACCGTGCTTTTGTGCTTTTATGGCTTTAACTTTTTCATTCACTAGCTCAGCCCAAGTATTAACATAATAATATTGTAACATGATCATTTTATATCACATTTTGCTGTCATTTTCTATTTCATCAATTTTTATTTTCCATAAAAGATTTTTTCTTAATAACACATTTCCTGATTTAAACATTCCTTTCCTCTTTTGAATTTTTAACATATTCCAATGCTACTCATATTTGTGCTTAGTAAATTTACTACTAACTTTTCATTTTTATCATGTATCCCATAGAATACTTTATGCAAATTCAAAGAAGAAGCATAAACAATGGAGTTTATTAATCCTAAACCTCCATCTTCCTTATCCATACATAAGACTACTCTCTTCCCTTACTATTAATTCCTGGCATCATTTTCCCTTTAAACTATATATACTATCTTTAATAATACATTTCAGTTTACTTTCCATTCTCTTCAGAGTTATTTACATAAAAATGTTATAATCTGCATTGTTCAGTGCTATAGGTCTGCATTTTCAATAGTATTTTTATCTTCCTTTTTCCTTACGAATGTATGTAGACCGCTGCATAAATCGTTTTATATAAAACATTCAATTTTCCACTCATTCATAACTTTTTAGAAGTGTTTTTTTTCTGCCACTCTGTGAAATTCTTATAAACTTGGCATCCTATTCCATCTGGTCCTGAAACCAATTGTAAATTAACTTGACCAAGGACCTTATCTAATTAATATGAGGAAATCTCATTTCAAATTCTTGATTTTCTTGCTCTGTTAATTTTTTAATGTCATTCATTTTTTGTTGTTGTTCTTTCTTTTTGTATTGAAATATTTTCTTTATATAATGTGTTACAGTATTTAAAATTTGCTCCTGAGATCTTCCTACCTATCCTCTAACATCTTTCATTAATCTCATTATACTAGTATTCTCTTTAACTATGCCACTCAAGTAAACTTATACTTCTTCTCTTTTACCTTGTAAGTAACATATTTGTTTAAATAATAATTCTTTAATTTTCTCTTGATTCTTGTCATAAATTCTCTGTTCTGTCCCATACCATTCTCTATCATTCATTTCCAAATATGTACAAAACCTCTATACATATTGTTTTATATTGGTATGCCTTCTTACAACTGACTGCCATCTAAAAACATTTTTTGTAGTTTTCTTTAAAAGCTAGCTGCCACTTGGACCAATTTGTATAACACACTCCAGTGGAAATATTCCCCCGGATTCTCAAAAGCTTGCACGGAGTGCAAGATTGGTGTAGGAGCCCACGCAGGCAATATGTCTGCCGTGCGATCCAGGAACAGCCTGCAGGGGCGTGCACGAGTGCTCCTGCACTAATCTTGCACAAACTAAGCCCTGGTATGCAAATCACCCCATTTACCAGGTGAAATCCATGCAAATGAGGTGATTTTGCAATCCAGGAAGCTTGCAACAGTCCGTGCAAGACTAGTGCTATCTGCAGAAATGTACTCGGTTAATAACAGAGTGCATTTCTGCAAAATCCAAAACGGAGCTATGACAGCTCCAAATAAAGTCTGCATATCATTGAGGAAGCATGCCAATGGCCAAGTATAAGGCCATTGGCACTGTAAACAATAATAAAATAAAAAAAATCAACTTTTATTTTTTTTGCCGATCTTGGCTGTTTAAGCATAGGGCAGCGGCACGCAAACGTGATCAGGGGAAAATAAGAAAATAAACCTAAAATAAGCATTCTAACTAAATTCAGTATTCTGCCATGCAAGTCAATGGCAGGTAGAAGACAACCTGGCCAGTGAATAGTGGTTGCTAAAGGGGGAGGCTCAGTGTGACACATGTAGCTATGCATTAGCAGGCAATTCTATACAAATGAGAGGAAGGATAGTGAAGCACAGTTTTCCCCAGCATGTGAGTCAGGTCCCAACAGTGTAAGAGTATGAATAGCTGAGTGCAAGCCTAGGAGGTAGGTAACATCATGAGAGTGTGTGTCAGGCATACTGTAAGTGGATTGAAGCCCTGTGACATGGGTTTGCTCCTAGTTTAGCACAGCTAAGCTAGGGGGTGTGTCAAAACCTGCCTAGCACTCTTTACAAAGTGTATGCAAATGTGCACGCCACGCACCAGGTTTTACAGAAGAAAAAAAAGTTAAACCAGGAAATAGCAGCACTGTGCACATTTGAGCACTCTGTGTGGTGTGCACACTGGCTTAAACAGAAGGACAATGGGAAGGGAAAACAGCAGTAGGAAGGTAATCAAGGAGTACTACCTTAGCTGTCAGGTGAAACATATCAGAACCAGCCAATTACACAGGCAGCAGACCAGCCCAGCCCAGAACACTACTATAAACTATGCAAACACCTACCCTTCTGGTTTTTCCCACACTCTACACCACTGGTGTAAACAAGCAAGGAACTTTTAACACTCATAACAGCAAAATGTTAGGGGCTGCAATAGCTATCATAGAACTTGTGGAAGAGACTGAGGGAGGCGAGGATGTGGATGCTGCTGAGCAACCACAGTGTAGAAGAGTGTACAGACCCAGGGTAACCTACCAGGGGCTAGATGAGCTGGAGATAGTGAAGTGCTATAGGATGGACAGGGACCTCCTACAGCAAATTGTTGAGCTGTGCCAGCCACGCCTCACACACAGAACTAACAGAGGGGAACCCATCCCAGTGGATACCAAGGTATGTGTAGGCCTAAGAATACTAGCTACAGGTACCTTCCAAAGGCCAACTGGGGATATGATGAGGATTTCACAGGCATTAGAATCCAGGGTACTCCACCAGTTCCTGGATGCCATGTCAGCACATGTCGGTGAACATGTATATTTCCCCAACACCCATGAGGCATTGGCCAGCAATATGCGTCTCTTCCACCTAATAGCAGAATGCACTGAGATAGTGGGTGCAACAAACTGCACGCACATATGCATCAAAGCACCACCCTGTGAGCGGGGTAGGGTCTACATCAACCACAAGGGCTTCCCCTCCATCAACTGCCAGGTCGTGTGCGATGCCCAGGGCATAATAATGAATGTGTGTGCTGGCTGCCCTGGAAGCTATCATGATTCCCACATCTGGCATCTGATGCAGCTGTACCAGAGATTTGCCAGTGGGGACATCCCACACGGTCACCTAGTGGTGGATGCTGGATACACACTGGAGCCGTGGCTGATTACACCCATCAGAAATGCACACACACCCAAACAAGAACTCCATAATGAGGCACACGCACAAACAAGAATCATAATAGAGCGTGTGTTTGGGATGCTCACGTTACGGTGCCTGGACACATCCAGTGGTGCCTTGCAGTACTCATCAACTACGTGTACCAAAATTGTCTTTGTATGTGCCATGCTACACAATATGATCCTGCAGAAACAGCTGCAGCAGGAACAGCATGGGGCAGGACCACACAGCCCCCCACCATTGCCAAGGCTTGCACAGGCACAGAGTGACTCAGAGGAGAAACAACCTGAGCCTGCCCCAGTAGGCAGAAGGAGGCATGCCCAGTATGCCCTGGCCTTGGCAAAGAGGCAAAGCATAGCACATACTCTGACATGGAAGGGACACAGGGAATAACACCTCTCTCTGACTCTTACATACAGTAAAAGGGATGCCAAACATTACACTACCTGTGCCTAACCATGTGTAGGGAGTGTACTATGTGCATCTGACATAGGCAGCCCTACAGCACCACTCTCAATACTGGGACACCCACAAGGTAAGTGACTCACACATGCCAGTCAGAGGGGGTCACATACCCAACAACAGTCACAGCCAGCAGGACAGGTGTAGACAAACACAAACAAATGCTGTACTATGGCCTCTGAATGAGGCCTATGGGTAACCTGCCCACCAGGCCTACACAGACAAACTACAGCAGGCCAGGCAGTGGGATGTCAGTTGGGAAGGCTAGGATCTCAGAAACTAATATGTAGGTAATTAAAAGCTAAGAACTGTAGTACACTGGTATGCCTATAGCCAGCACGATAGGTAAGACTACAGACTGAAATGGAGTACCCGACATAAAAGTACAGTCCTAGCAAATGTGTACAAGAGTCAGGTGTGCCCTCCCATCCTACGTAGACATATAGTAACAGTCAGGTGTGCCCCCCAGTCCTGTGTAGAAATGTAGAAAGAGTCAGGTGTGCCTTCCCCCATCCTACATAGAACTATAGTAACAGTCAGGTGTGCCCACCAATCCTGTGTAGAAATGTAGAAATAGTCAGGTGTCCCCCCAAGCTATGCAGAAATGTAGCAACAGTCAATACCAAATTACTGATAGATACCCTGCAGACACAGCATGCTACCTGTTGGTGTGCAACACAAAGGTCAGCACTGCAGTACAAACTACCTGGACTTGATCCACACATGCAATACAGATGGCCATACTGGGCATGTTCACACACTTAGAGAAATGAAGGCAATGTCAGTCATTAACATACTGAAAGGTCATACTGGGCATGCTCACACACAAACACATGAAGGCTATGTCTGCAAACACCAGTGGATTAGACATATCTGGCAGTTGCAGTTGTTAGTGCAGAGACTTGTCAGTATGCACCACTCATGCCTTGCACACACAGTGGATAGGAATACAGACATATATGTAAGGACAACACAGTATAATAAGCCAAAGGTAGACAGACATAGATGTGTGGAAGAGGATGACCATGACAAGGAGCCATTCAGGCCTGTCCCACCCAGCACACAGCCAAAGGGCCCCAAACACATGAGGTGCAGATGTCACTCACTGCAGATACTAGCCACCAGTACCTGTCAGAATTACAGACTATGCGGTGCACGTGCCAGCTGTGCAACATGACTGCACAAGGAAATAGTCATCTAGTAGCTGTATACACGTACCTGTGACATATGACCCTGTGTGTGGCTGCATGTGGCATGTCAACCCCTAGATGAATGGGTTAAGGCCCATGCACACACCACCCTCCCTATAGCCCTACTATGACAAGCCTGCTGAGGTCATCCAATGTGAAATACACCTTTGGGAGAGTTGTAGCCCAGTAATTTCCGTGACACTTCCCATAACTGCTGTAGTGTGATAAACTAGACAGGTAGGAGTTCTAACCCCAGACTTGGCAAGTGTGTGTGCATTTATGTGCATCTCTGACTGAGTAGAGAGCAATGCTTTTTAGGGTACTCACACTCCTTACAATTCATATACTCATCTTTGGCAAGGCTGCTGATGTCACCCACCTAGAAATACACCTCTGGAAAGGTTGTAGTCCAGTTATCTCTGTAGCACATGCTGTAACTGTGTACTGCTGTAGTGTGATAAAGTAGTTAGGCAGGTGTTCTATTCCCAGACATGGCAAGTGTGTGTGTCTGTCAGACCCTGTCTGTGTAGAGAGCAATGCTTTTTAGGGTACTCACACTCCTTACAATTTATAAGCCACTGTGGTGCAGTGGTAGTGCTGTTGCCTCACAGCAAGAGGCTCCTCCGTTCAATTCTCAGCTGGAGTGCCTTCTGTGTGGAGTCTGCATGTCCTCCCCGCAGTCGAGTGGCGTTTGAAAGACATGCGTAGAATGGGCGTGCCTTCGCTGAAGGTTGGGCATTGAGCTGGCACCTCGGCAACCATAAAAAATCTACTGCCAATCATTAACAGACCGGAGTTCCGCTGTGGTGACCCCTAACCGGGAAAAGCCGAAAGAAGAACAAACACTCCTTACAATTTATATACTCAACTTTGGCAAGGCTGCTAATGTCACCCACCTAGAAATACACCGCTGGGAAGTTTGTAGCCCAATGATCTCTGTAACGGGTCCTGTAACTGAGTACTGCTGTAGTGTGATAAAGCAGTTAGGTAGATGTTCTAATCCCAGACATGGCAAGTGTGTGTGTGTGTGTCTGTCGGACCCTGCTGTGTAGAAAGCAATGCCTTTTAGGGTACTCACACTCCTTACAATTCACATACTCAACTTTAGCAAGGCTGCTGATGTCACCCACCTAGAAATACACCTCTGGGAAGGTTGTAGCCCAGTAATCTCTGTAGTGCATCCTGTGAATGCATACTGTTGTAGTGTGATTTAGAACTGTGGTAGGGTTCCATCCCCACCCATGGCAGCTCTGGATGTTTTGTGTCATTGTCTGTGTAGCAAGCAATGCATTTTAGGCTAGTCACACACAGTACATTTCAAATGTCCTGCTTTGGCAATCCTGCTGATGTCATTCATTGTGAAATACACCTTTGGGGAAAGAGTACTCCAGTGATGTCCATGGTGTGTACTATCACTGTGTAGTGCTGTAGTGTAATAAACTAGTTAGGTAGGGGTTCTACTCTCAGACATGACAAGTGTGTGTGTTTGTAATTCGCATCCTGTGTAGAAGTGGTTGTGAGTGTATGACACCTGTGGCCAATGTGGAGTGGGTTTTGCATATTTCTTATATGGTGGCCCTACTATATATCAGAATGTCCACTGTACAGGGATAACAGATGTGGAATAGCTGAGAGGCTGGAGTGCAAAGCCATACCCTTACATGTGACATCAAGGCCAGGCAATCACAGTTAGCAACCCCAGTATTACCCAGAGCACACTCTCAACCTATGTGTCATACACTTACACATGTCTAGGCAACAGCGAATATGTGGGTAGTACACTGCATATTGGCAACTGATAGTAACTATGGAGTGATAGCAGTGGGCTACAGAGGGCATGTCACCCTGTCCATCTGTCCAATATGCACGTACATGCAGACAGTGCACCTCCCCCCATGTTACCCAATGGACACCTGCACCACCTGTGGTGCCATCACATGTGACCCACAATGGACATATCATGCCTGACAACATGCCCTGTATGGACAGATGCCACTGCCATAAGGGAATGCTGTTAGCATGCTATCAATGTAGGTGCAGGCTAAACTTGTTGCCCGTTACCAGTTCCCGCCACAGGTGGGCAAGACTGGCACATCTGATGATAATCTGTGTTCACAACATGGGCCAGACACCCCAGGGACAGTTCCACATGTCACTGTACATGCATGTGGGAGGGGTGCACATCCCAGACACCATCCATGTCATGCACTAAGGAACACATACATGGCCAGTGATGCACAGCATTGGCCACACACAATAGTCACCCAGGTGACTGGATGGGGGATACAATACCCACCTGTGTGGGCAAATGCAGAAACTACAGCACTGAGCCACAATGCAGACCATTGTCATGTGGCCTGATGCCAAGGTATACCCATCACCTACTCTTGTATAGCCTGCTGGCACAGTCAACCACCACATGCCCATGTAGACATGCACCCAGGCATGTCAGTACTGGCACCCTGTGTGTTTGTGCATGTGTTGTATGGTGTGTATGTTCACATCCACACTCACTACAACCCCCATGGGCATACTGAAACATGCTGTCTGATGTCAGATACCTCCTCATACCCTTTGCCCATACAACCTCAGTATGACCTGTGTGGTGCATGTGATACCTGCACAGTGATGTGTTGTGGCAATCCCACTACTGATGAGTTATACTCCTGGCCCTGCCAAGTGTGTCAATGTGTGTGTGTGTCCCTGTGAGAGTGTGGCTGTGTTGACACTGGCACCTGTTCATGCGGACAGGCATGTGTACATCACCTACCTTATAGCTGCTGTATCCCTGTTGCAGATGTCACTCACCATCACATATATGTTCTGAGTGCTCCACAGAAGGTAACCCATGTGATGCATCCAATAACTGCATCAAACTGTAATAGTACTACATAGTTGTCAGGGATTTGATACCCTGTGCTGGTAGGTGTGTGACACAAACATGCTTCACTTTTACTCTACTCTCCCACCCCTTGCTGACACGTCTTTGCATCTGTCTGCCTCTCCCACTCCCTCTCTGGTGGATGTGGAGACCTACACCTGCTTTGCTTAGGCAGCAGCATGTGTATTTTAAGTGGTGCTCATGACCAGCAGATGGCCTCTGCACGAATTGCAGCCCTCACCTAGCTGATTGCATGTGGAACAGCTGTGGTAACATTCCCATAGCCAATTGCATGGAAAAACACTACAATATCTAGGAACATCATGGTGGTATTGGCCCTTTTCATTCACTGTGAGCAGGAACTAGATCTGTTGTTTGGTAAACAGTATTTCAGATGGATTGGTGATTTACCTCTAACAACATACACTGTGGAAAGAGGGCAGCAAACAGGAGGGGGATGTGTCTGACCGGACTGCAAACTGTAAGTGCTGCTATACTGCATTTGGAGTAATGTTGGTTTAACAGTGTTTGTGTGGATATGGCTGTCATACATGTCTCAATACCTGCCATGTCAGTTCCATGTTTATGAGGAATCCCCATCTGCAAGGTCATATGCAGACTGGGCAGTGTTGCACCTTTGGTTTCATGTGTTACCCATGGAGCATCTATCTGTGGACTGCACAAGGTAGTGTGAGGATTGCAGTCTGTAGATGGTGAAAGCCATGATAGTTACTGACATCATATCCCTCATAGGACATATGTTGCAACAAACCCCGTAAATGTATGAGGTTATCACAGCAACATGTCAATATTGCCCTGTGTATGTGCTTCCAGCCACATCTCTATCAAACTTTGTACATATGTCGTGCATGAAATGGTGCATATGTTCTGTACACCATAATTAGTGTCATCATATCTGATAACAAGCCAGTGATATATCAGACTGCTGCACATGTTATGTACGGTAGGGGGTTATATTTCATGACATAACTTGGACAGTCTGTGGATATTTGTACAGTACTGAGGTCTATGTACTTATGGTGAATTTCAGCAGTGTGCGTATTGTTAATATGTACTTTAGCCTGTGTACAGACTGTGGTAGATGTCATTGTTCTAATTCCCCTCCTATCTGATGTTACATGCTGCTCCACTGTATGGTACTGTATTGACGTACATGTTTGAGGGCCATACACACACCTGTCCCATACCACAAACAGCCATCAGACCAAACTGTGTAGCAGCTCAGTATATGTAGGGTCAGTCTGTGAGTGACACATATGAGGATGGTGTCGAACAAATAGTCCATATACTGTAATATTATGCTAGCTTACCATATGTGGCTGTGGCTATGTTCACATTGGTTGTGGTTATGCACTTTCACACAGGTGTATCTTATCCTGTGCTGTGACATGCCTGTTGAGCCTGCTATATATGCAGGAACATGTGCATTCCCCCATAGAAGATGTAGGCCAGTGTTGAGCCAGTCTGCCTGTAGCCTGCACAGTGCATTGTTACATGCCTAGCAGGTTAATGTATTTACTCAGTGAGATGTCATATGCAGATACTTGCCAGATGTACTGCTGCTGGGCCTCCCTTAACAGTCATGTATGTCAGACAGAGCAGTGGGATGCTGTACAGATGTATGTCAATATTTAGTGGGTATTATGTGGCCATGGCACCCCTGTACCTTTGAACATTATGTGTCAGGCTAGACAGGGGTGTGTGAAAGCATAACCTATGGTGGCAAATGTATACCAGTCGTTATGTGTTATACCCATCTACATGGCTGTCTACATCCATATTGTCAGGCATGGTACACATGTTTTGAACTAAGGGATTATGTGTATACCTCTGGACTGTACAGAATGTGACAGAATTTCAACATATATTGACCAATATCTCTGCTGCAGTCCACAGGAGCATTACATGTTAGCAGCAGTACTTTATAATGATGTCCTTAGGATGTCTGTCAGTAGCCAATGGCACACATGTTATAAGCAGATGTGACCTCTCACACACACCATGTCTGTGAAGACAATTCCAATGGCAGTAGCAATAGTCTACTATACATACCTGACATCCCCTTGCACTATGACTTTGGGACTATAGGGGATGGGGTAGGGCTACATTCCATGTCCAGTACTTATGGTTGAAATATATGTACATATACTTATCCAGATAGCCATATATAGATATGATTACACATGTGCAGTACTTCCAGTTACCACTGTCATGGCAACCACCCACTAAAAATCCCTACATCATGTGGACGCGGTCCCTTTACATTTCCTGTGTGATTGACATCCTTCCTGTATGTGGGCATCAGTGTTACAGACAGCAGGTAGTAATACCTCTTACAGGAGAACTGGCACACTCAGGGCAGCCACATATTTGTAGGAGGATCAGGAACTACAGACAGACTGTGAATAGAGTTGTGTTATGCTTTGTATAGCAGTGGTGTTACAGGGTGTGTGTGTACATACTTATTTACCTTGGAATGTAGTCTGTCTGCATAGCTCACAACTGTGAGCCTATCCTCTTGCTAGCCAGAGGTATGCCTATCATGTTTTGTCTGTCCACCACACAGGTCCTGTGTCAGATAGTACACTGGCAGTATGTGTGTTGAGTGCTATTGGTGCATGGCTACATCCATTTCTGTTTGTAACCTCAATTTCCAGACTAAAGGTATGTTGTAGTCTACCCTGTAACACCAGCAACTTGCTTAGTGTATGGCAACAGTTGTCCACATATGTGCCTGTTTTCCAGCCTCTGTCCTCCATCTACATATCAAGCTTTGCACATATGTCATGTTGTCGAGGATTGTTCTGTAGTGGGCTGTGAGTATATCACACTGCCATTGCTGCCATCAGTCCACTGCTGTTGTATCCCCCACACATACGGTGGGGATGGGGCCATATATGTGTGGGCATCACCTACACAATGCATGTGTGCCCTTATGCACTCCAGAGGCCAGTGTATGTAACAGTGGTATATGGCCCTGTATTATTAAGTCTAAGGTAGAGAGCACCATAAATGACCTAGGCTGTTACAAAATGTGGGGGTATCAGCGGTGAGCTGCCTTAAGGTATCTGGATGTACAGTACCATATACTTCACCTATATTTACATTACTTACATGAATTGGGTTAAAGCAAGCCGACTGCCTCCTGCCATACATACTGTTCTGGTTATTGGTGTACTCGTGATAGTGTCACTTATGCCTTGTTATGTAACAGTTACAACCCATGTGGTCACATGACGTCTTTACCACCTACTGAGTTTGTACTGAGTGTAGATAGAAGCTGCTGAACTATACACCTGCATTACATACTATTGATTGTTTGGTATCCTGTGGCCCAGTCTCTCTTCACTATTGTACAATTTGAAGGGCTTGGCCTGGACAGCAATAGCTGTGAACCTTTCCAGACTACTGTATTAGTGTAACTGATTCACAGTTGCATTACTCTGTTTATATGGTTGTCAGTGTCTGAACAGCTATATGACATGGCATATAGAACTGTAATAGTACACAATTAAAGGTTTTCCATTTCTGCAAAACTGTGTGTGGTGTTTTTCTTATGACCTCTCTGTGGTGCCCATAGAGTGTCCAGTTGTTCAGGTGTTAACTGCAGGCATAGTGGCTGTTCCATATTGTGTGCACTTTCTACATATGTATCTTACTGTACATATATCTACATGTGTATGTGTAGTCACATGTATATCTATCTATATATATATATATATATATATATATATATATATGTGTGTGTATATATATATATATATATATATATATATATATATATATGTGTGTGTATATATATATATATATATATATATATATATATATATATATATATATATATGTATATATATATATATATATATATATATATATATATATATATATATATATATATATATATATATATATATATATTTATATATATATATATATATATATATATATATATATATATATATATATGTATATCTGTATCTGCATATCTGTGTCTGTGTATCTGTATCCTGGGGATGTTGATGGCTTCCACATATTACATTTCCTATGGGAGGCAGACTGCACTGCATGATATTTTACCAATACCAGCCTGGCATCATACAGGTGGGATATAGTACTGGTAACATCTTGTGCTCATGTTGTGTCAGGTCCTGGTTATGGGATCTGCAACTCTTCGTAATGTATTGCAGGGCGGAAGTGTTTGGCTGTGGGGGTGTGCCTACTTGTACAAGATGTATAGTGTGTGGGGCCTCTCAACCCCATTAACAGTGCATGTGGACATATGTGTGTTTGTTAATCTGCCATTGCTATCTACAGATGTATGGCCATATATACCTATATAGATATATATATCTGCTAACATATATATAGCTATGTCCATATATACCTACATAGATTTATATCTGCGTACACATATGTAACTTGCTGTGTATATGTAGACACGTAGGTGTAGACACATATATGTGTTGATGTAGGCATTTGCATGTATATATTTTCATATATATTGATATATAGTTTTAGAAATTATATATATATATATATATATATATATATATATATATATATATATATATACACATATATAGATATGTTGTATCTGTTTAGATATTAATATATTTACACACACATACATCTCAATGATAGTATACATTCTCTGTACTGTTGCATGACTGGACTGGATGATATGTTTCTGGAAATATCAGATTTATTTATATCTGGCACGGCTTACTGGTAAATCACTTTGTCTATGGTGTGCAGGGTCCTGGGTTCAAGACTTGCAAGAGCTGTTTACTTTGTTGCTGGGCAGAACATGGCCCGTTGGATACAGAGTGATTAAGGCACTTTTGAGCAGTTGTAAGCTGGTTTGCGTGGGAGTTAGCACTGCCTACACAGGTTAAACAATACAGAACATTTTCACAACAGCCCCACCCATGTAAATACATGTGCACAACAGCCCCACCCATTGTTTATCCATATGTATTTACATGGGTGGGGCTGTTGTGAAAATGTGTTTATGCTTGCTTGCTTTTTCTTACATTTATATGAAATATTTACACACATTTGATTCTTATTTTATCATTTTAAACTTTGTATTTTATCCTAGTTTAAATGCACTCTGTGTGCGCTTACAGGAAGTGACATCAACAACTTGTCACTAGTGAAGGTTTTAAAATCATTTGAAGGCTGTACTTTGTGTTTGCTGAAGAAGCTTCTGCTGTTGCAGGAGCGAAAACGCTTTTTCCTGAAATTGTGAAATAAAGTCGTTACAGTTTTTTACACTCGTGGCTTATTGGAGCTTCTGTCTTCTTTATATATATATATATATATATATATATATATATATATATATATATATATATATATATAAATATATATAACTACACATACACACACAGAAGTATGTCTAGGAAGATACACAATCAGAGGGTGCACACCATACTGAACAGCCAGTATCCCTACAGTTGCAGCCTCATCCGATGGACAGTGCATGATCGCCCATAGCACAGACAAGTGTTGCCTGACACATATACCCACAGAGAAGTCAAAGGATGTAACACAACACACAGATTTGTATTCATAGGAAAGGTTCAGTTGTGTACTATTACAGCTGTATATGCCACGTAATATAGCTGATTATGCTTTGACATACATACAACCAGAGTAATGCAACACTCAAACAGATCATTTATTACAATAATCTGAAAATATCACTTCTGTTGGTGTCCATGCCAAGGCCTTCAAGTAGTACACCAGGAAAGACAGACTTGGCCACAACATAACAAAACAATCCACAGTATGTAATGCAGATGTATAGCTCAACAGCCTCTAAATACACTCTGCATGCAGTCCCTAGGGGGGAAAGACCTGGGTTGACACTATAGGTGGTATCTGTCACATAACATGCATAACTGAAATTATCACAATCACACTGATGGCAGTAAGCAGTAGGCCAGCAATGTTCACAAGGTGAAATGTATGGTAATGTACATCCACATACCTTAAGGCAGCTTACTACTGGTAGTCCTCAAATGTTGTAACACCCTGGGATACTTATGGTGCATACCCCCCATACACTGCCTTACAGGGGCATAGTACACTGTTACATACTTTGACCTCTAGACTGCAGAGTTGCACACATGTGTTGTGCAAATGAAGCCCACATATATATATATATATATATATATATATATATATATATATATATATATATATATATATAGTGCATATGGTCTGTACACCATTATTTATTGACATCATACCTGATAACAAGCCAGTCAGATAACTGACTGCTGGACATATTGTGTGTAGTAGGGGCTGTTTCTGAGGACATTACTTGGACATTCTGTGTTTGTGTGTACAGTACTGTGGTCTGTGTACACAGGGCAGTGGTCTGCAGCCTTCACTATCCAAAGGTCCATTCCTGACCCCTCACCCACCAAACTAATTTCATCGGGAGGCACAACAGCTATCTGACTCCTACAATGAAGATAGCAGAGCATATACAGTTTCATATATAGTTATACTAAATATAATATAACTACGTGTATAAGAACAATACCTAACATATGTCCATAATTGTGTTCCTGTGTTGGGATTGCTTGATGTGTGTGTGTGTGTGTGTGTGTGTGTGTGTGTGTGTGTGTGTGTGTGTGTGTGTGTGTGTGTGTGTGTGTTGTGTGGTAGAGTGTCCATTAATCCTCAGACGTACAAGGAGCCATGACAGCAGGGTTGAAGAGACACATGTGGCTCCAGAGCCACAGGTTGCAGACCCCTGAGTTAGGATGATTGATGACTGTATGGGTATTGCACTTATGAACCATGGGCTCTGTACAGACTGTGGTAGACACCATTGTTCTCTGTCCTGTTCTATCTGATGTTACATACTGCTCCAGTGTTAAGCTTGTGTATCATATTTATCCATGGCTCCATTGACATTGGATGTGGGTATGCATTTTCTCACAGGTGTCTGCTGTGCTGTGCTGCGACCTGAGTGTTGAGCCTGCTATAATCACAGGTACATGTGTATTCCCCAGTACAATATGTATTCCAGTGTTGTGGTAGTCTGCCTGTAGTTTGCCCAGTGCTTTGTGGCATGTCTAGTAGCCTACTGTAAATACCTAGTGTGCTATGTCCAGTTATTTGCCAGACATACTGCTGCCAGGCCAGCATAACTGTTGTGTATTTCTGACAAAGCAGTGGTATGCTGTACAGATGTATGTCATTATCTGCTGGGTAGTATGTGGCCATGTGAACTCAGCAGCACAAGGTATTATGTTTCTGGACAGACTGGCGTGTGTGCATGCATACACTGTGTGGGCATATGTACCCCAGTATTGTCGTGATATACCCATGTACATGGCTAGTAACATCCACATTGGGAGGTGTGGTCCACATGTCTCGCATGAAGTGGACATGTGTGCACTTCTGGACTGACCACAGAGTGACAGACTGTCCACATATAGTGGTCATATCCCTGCTGTAGTCCACATGATCATTACTGTGCTAGCAGTGGGACTGTACTATGCTGCCCCTAGGATGTCTGTCCGTAGGCAATGGTGCACATGTCTACAGCAGATGTGACCTCCCACACCCAAGATGTCTGTTAAGACACCCCTATGACAGTAGCAACAATCTACATATATACCTGAAATACATGCATGACATCCTCTTGCACTACGGGGTTGGGACTATTGGTACTAACGTAGGACTCTACTCCATGTTCTGGACATATGGTAAACATATATGTGTATGTCCACATATCTATGTAGATATATACACATATATATCCACCCCACATACATATATGGATAGATACATATCCACATTCATATATGGAGATATATATGTACACACATATATATATATATATATATATATATATATACACATATAAACACTCACACATATACATATACAAAGCAATGACTTCAACAAGTGGCTAAGTGTCTGATGTCATTCAAAGGGGATCCAGTATCTGTCTGCCTGAGATGACATGATGTACAAACCACAATGGTCTGCACGTGTTGCCCCTGGGATTCAGGTTACTGGCTACAGCTCTTGGCACCCTCATAGTGCCTTATCTAGGCAAGGTTCATAGGACAAAACCAACACTATAACAGATACAAGCATGCAAAACTGACGGTAATGTGACTCAATGCTAGAAGTCTAAACCTAAAAAGGCCCTCTCTTGAGGCACACCTACAAATGAGGAACATCAATATCTTTGCAGTAAATGGGACCTGGTTCAACGCTCCAGACAGCACACCTGTAATACCTGCCTACAACCCTTATCACACATGTTGGGTAACAAAGCAAGACCACAACACTACAGGTAGAGGAGTGCCCATATTCACCAAGGTCATTCACACCTCCAGCCTAGTTTCTAACACAATGCATTTGAGAATCCCCAGATGCAATTAACACTAGGTAAGACTGCAATCCAAATTGTAACTTGCTACAAACCCCCCTCCATGGCTCAAGGTTCTCACTACACCATTATAAACATACTGGACAATAATAAGATACAGCCAAACATTATAAATACTCTGCCATTAACTGGGAAAACAACTTGTGTACCACCACCCTTTACCAATGGTTCCTGGAAGTCATACATTCCAACCCTCATGGATCAACTAATTCATTGTCCAACCAGAGTCTCCAGTATCCTAGACCTGGTCATTACCAACATGGGAGTAAGATGCTCCACACCAGTGGTCAACCCCACATAGGTCAGGTCTGACCATAAGGTAATCACCGTTGACATCCACATCTCACCCCCACCCGCCAGTAAGGAAATCTCTATAAAAACCCTCTCCAATGCCAACACCACGCAACTCAAGTCAGAAGTGACAAACCTCATGACACCCATGGAGATGGGAGCTGAAAGTGCAACTGGTGAATCCTACACTAGGGCACTGTATGGGCACATTCACTCGTGCATGAATTGTGCCTTCCCAAATAGAACTGAAACACTGCCCTCCAAAAAAAGAAGCCAGTCTTGTGCTCCACTGCCATGAACAAACTATACAACAGAAGGAAGACACTGTTGCAGAAAAAAGGGTCATCCCAAAATGCAAACTGCTCCCTTACCAACCTCAGTAAGAAACTGATATCCCTCAAAATCTGCCACAGCTTGTTACATAAATATAATTGTCACAGATTCCAAAGACAACCACAAGGCATTCTATAGTTATGTCCAGGATCTAAACAGCAATACTCAGAACTACTCTGAGTTACAACAGAATGGCATTAAATATACTGATTCAAAGGAGTTTGCCAATATCCGGGCAGACTGATTTAGTGCCACAGTCAGCCTTCTCTCACCCCCTAAAGGGCCCATCTCAGTAACAAAAGGTTGCCAAAATCCAATACTCATGGCCACACAGGTGGAAACCACCATATAAACTGCTATGAATACAGCATCCATTGGACCAGATGACATCCCAGGCTGTGTACTACATGAACTACAAAATAACTCTGCATCTCACCTAAGTGCCATGTTTAATCATAGCCTCAACTCAGGCTTCTATCCCACTGAGTGGTGCACAGCTACAATTATCACACTCCACAAGGGGGAATCCACCTTGGATGCCGGGATCTACCATCCCATCAGTCTGATGAGCCTGATCTGCAAGGGCATGGAATGCATTATCATGCAACTTATAAATAAAGACATTGGCAACCAGCAAACACTTGACCCCATCCAGGTTGGGCTCACGAAGGGCCAATCTTGTCTCCTGAACCTGAGTGACTATTTTGATTCAGTCTCCGGAGCTGTGAAAGAAGGTAAGGTGGTCCACACAGTCTATCTGGACACGACCAAGGCCTTCGACAACATCCCCCACTCTAGAGATATGGTTAATCTTATGAAGCTTGTCATAAACACCTGCATCACTCAATGGGTTGCCAACTGACTTACTGATGGAACCCAGACTGTAAAAGTAGCCATGTCCAATCCCTGCTCCAGACAAGTGACAATTAGAGTACCTCAGGATCAGTCCAGGGAAAGCTGTTGTTTGGCATCTACTTCCATGAAATACAGGCCAACACTATGGAACTCTGGCTAACAAAGTTCACAGATGACTGCAAACTGGGAGCCATTATTGCATCCCCAAGTGATGTGGATATTCTACAATATGGCTTTACAGAAACAGATGCTTGGTGTCAGAGCCATGGGCTCAAGCTTAATGCCAAGTAATATATAGTTATCCCCTTTGGAAATACCATGTACACATGAATTACCACATAGGTGGCAGTACACTAAACACCAAAAGTGTGCTGACAAACATAGGGACACAGGTGGACAGTGATCTCACCTTCATTAACCACATTGCCACAACAGTAAGGAAATCCTTCTATGTGGCACACCTCATCAATGAGGGCTTTACATCCAGAAAAAAGGGGGTAAATGTCCCACTGTACTCATCCCTCATTATATCCAGTATAGAGTACAATGCCCCATTTGGTATGTACCTCTCAAGACAGCTGCGATAGCTGGGAAGGCAGTGGAAATACCTCACTATAAGAATCACAGGCCTAAAACAGATGGCCTATGCTGACCGTCTAGAAATCCTCCAGCTATACTCTGTGGCATATCATCTACACAGAGGCTATCTCTGCATAACATACAAGGCTATGTCAAACCCTGGAAAATGACATCTGTAATATGTGTATGCACTGCCATGTACAGTACATGTGTCTATGTGCTGTCATTACAGTAGCAAAGGGTATTGAGCGTCATGTCTGGGACACACAAGTATATGAGACCTGCACAGTACTGTTATCCATGTGAATGTGTGACATGCAGGGGTAGCAACACAGGGTACGTGCTGTCACATTAGCATGTAGTGTAACATGGCATTACTACTGTTGACAGTGCTGTCCCAGGGAAGGGTAGAGTGCTAACATTACTACTGACAACAAAAAAACCTGCAGGCATAGCTGCACTCTGAGGGCTCACTGTCATGTTCCTGGTGTGTGGGCTGTGTCACCGTATATATCCCCTACTGGATAATAATCAGACATGTGGAATGTAACTGTAGAGTACCATCTGTACAGCACATGTTAATGAGGGCTTACAACATTTAGTAATGGCATACATATTGTTGTCAAACATCCATCTGTTGACACATTCATCCTACTGCATAGCTACTCACCAAATTGGTGTCTGTCAGTCCCTCTACAGATGTGCAGATGGCAGGTATCCAGCTGGGATACGTACTGACAACCTATGCTTGATTGACACTGACATGTGTGGCCAACTGTGTACTACCTGTCACATATAGGAGACAGCACCCTATATGGGCCACATGCCATGGGTGCCTACACTACACTACCACAGTCAACTGAACATGCTTGGGTACAGGTCTCCACCACAGACACTAACCATGTGTTGTAATACATGTCGCAAACATGTCAACTGGATCACCTCATCATATGCACAGGGTGTGTTGCTGGTTTGCCAGAGGCCGAGGATGGTCCATACATTTTTCACCATGTGTGTAGGTGAGGGGTTTAGTTTATTGATTGGAGCTTGGTGATGTGGTATGTGTCGGTATGGGGTTGCCCTAGGTGTGTTTGCATAATGTGTGGGTATGCATGCACACAGTTCTGCCATGTGGCTGCCCTATACAGGTGTTGTTGGACAGCTGCAGACCATACCTGGTAGGGTGTGCATTTCACCACCTCTGGCCATATACATGCTGACTGTGCGTGCCAAGGGTTCCAAGGGCACATGCAGGTACAGACCTTGAGGTGCTACTCTCCCCTGATGATGACAGATGTCCACTGGAACCATGTCCCACCTGGGACTGGCCAGAGTTAAGTGCACGAGGCCTGCTGTGGTGTGGTGTGGACAGCACCCCCAGTGGTGTGCTGGGACTGGTACTGCCACTACAGGAGCAGCTTGGTGTCCTAGCATGCTCATGTTGACTGCCAGCTGCTGGTGTTTCTGGCATATGTCCATGCGGCCATCGCACCACTCCCACCACGAGCTCAAGCACGGACATACCACGGCTGTTGAGGCCCACCATCTCACCCCACCACCTATCCATGACCTCGGTGTTTTCATGGAGGGCAGCAGCAAGTTCACGGATGTTGCCACTTACAGATGAGAAAGCAGCCCTCTGCAGCCTCAGGCCCTGTCTGGTGTACATTTCCATACGTGCCTGTGCCTTCATTATGGCCTGCAACATGCTCCTGGTGGTACCAGTTGCGGCACTTCTGGCAGGGGCATGATGACCAGCAACCCTCCCATGAGCACCATGCTACATCTGCCAATGTGGTGCCCTGCTGGACATCCAACTATGCTGACTGCGACCCGACACAGTTGGTATGGACACCACACTTTCCTGGTCACTGGCACAATCCGCCAACTGTCCCTCTGCTATGGCCACTTGTGATGGGGTTTGTAGGGGCACTGTAACTGTGTGCAGGCTTGGGGTGGCTAGGAGGGTGATGACAAATGATGGTGCAGTGTTGGCCTCTGACAACCCCACCTGTGCCTCAACAGTACCATCATCATCATCATTGGTGTCTGTACGGGCACCTACCTCAGATTGCATGCAGGAGGGACCTTGACACACCTCACAACCTGTGGGGGAAACAAACACACACTTTAAGACCTGTACAGCTTTGCATAACAGTACACACATTTACACACACACACACACACACACACACACACACACACACACACACACACACACACACACACATGTACACCTACACACACTGACAGCCCACCTTACTACCCCCGTGTTCCTGTGTTTACAGACAGTCCCACATTCAGTTACATATGTTCCCCATCCTGCATGGCACTTGCTAACATCCGCTCATTAATACTATCCATTAACATATCATTCCTCTCCATGCCTACACATATGATCACAACACATGACCTGTTACTCCATCACCTCCCTGACTTGAGTGGAGTAGGTTGTACATAGCCTCACTGCTATCATCCAGTATTACCCTGTGTATGTCCAGGCATGGTGTACATGGCCCCTATATGGTTGGGGCTGCTACATTCACTGCATATGTCACACACCGGAGTCTCATACTACAGTCTTGCTCAGTCCATGCCACATCTGCTGCACAATCAACCCATCATGTGGACAACAGTAATATCCAGATACACTCACTGGTGTGCTCTGGTAATTCCCTATTGCATTAGTAGTGCTGCATATGTGGGTAGCCAGTTATCTTTCTGCTGCTGGCAATATGATGTGTATACCTGGCATGTACTTCCCCTCCCAATGCATGTTCCATGCTACAGACCTTGTTATGCTATCAGCTGTCCTGTGTTCACATATCAGACAGGTTGTCCTGGTGTCTTATGTGTCACTCCATGTACATGTACAGCACAATCCCAAGGAGAAGTACTGCCATGTGATCAACCCCATTATCACCTGTGCATACATGGACACCCACTCAAGCAGACACACATGTACACACACGTCTGACATGCATCGACCACACTCCACTCCACCAGATTGCACTTACTGACACAATTGACACCCCCCACACACACCTACATGTGAGGTTGCATAACATTTGTACACACAGTCCTCCCATTACCCTTCTGTCAGTATGCATTACATATGGTACTCAACAGCATGCAGTGCAACTATAGTGAGTTCATGCCAGCACCAGTATACATGTGTGTGATGCATGGGCTGTGTTGTTAGGTGATGGCCCTTCCCCTTGATAACACTGCACCCATGTACAAAGTGTTACTGTGGACCTGTTCTGCACCCTGCCTTGTAATGTGCACCAGACCTCACAGGTGTACAAACCATTGCTGCATATGTAGTACTGTGTCAGTTATGTCAGCTCCAATTTTCACAGCCCCTATGTGTTAGAGCAACTCATACCTGGGATGATATGTGAACAGATGTCATTTTGAATGCCTGATGTCTGCTTTACAGATCACAACATCAGCATTGCATGTATGACCAATACAAGACTATTACACTGACAACCACCAGACCTTACCATGGCTATGGGAGGTGCCCTACACATGTCCCACAACTCTGCATGGTTGCAAGGTCTACTCATGTGCACATCCCTTGGAGTGCACACACTGCTGTCACTATTGCTGTGTGGTCAGGGTTATGTCTGCCACAGTTACTTAACCTGATTATGTGCAGATAGAGCTACCAGAGTGTTGTTTCACACATGTCCCTACTGTAGGCCATGTGTCCTGCCATGCTTCTCATCCCTGTGGACACATTTCACAATGACAGGATTTTAGTTATCTTGCATGTGTCTGATGTACCCTTCCGATACCTCATCATGGTCTTTACTGTGATGCAGTGCATTTCACAGCAACAAAACGTGAATGTGTACAGCATGCAGTATGGGTAGGTGTGTTAGATGTGTGCATGGAATATCCCATAGCTATTACATGTCCAGTGTATTGTCAAGCATGAACATGAACCTTACCAGCTACAGGCTGTTGCCTTGGTGGTATCCTGTAGCGACCTACATAAGAGTGTGAGAAAGATGATGTCAGTGGCCACAGCTGTGGTATTTATAAAGGGTGAGTACAGCATTACAGTACATCAACAGTAGAAGTCCACAATACTACAGCTTATGCACAACTGTTTATTACTACTTCACAGCAACAGACTATGTATATGACATCTCAGATATGCATGATGGAACTGTACAGATGCAGATGCATACACAAGAGTGGTGTACTGATGTGCCCTGGGGCCTTATCTGCACGCTCCTCAGCTGGTGTGTTGGTGGCACCCACCTCCACAATGCTCCCTGCCAGTTGTTGGTTCTGCAAGCGGGCAGGTGTCACAAGGCTGCTGAGAAGCTCCTCCACGTGGGTGAGGGGTGGATGGATGGCTTGCCCCCCTTTTGTGAGGTGGTCCCCCTGTATGGTAGCTACATGCTGACGTACATGGCAAAGCAGGTCAGAGCAATGATGCCGGACCTGCTCATATCTGTGGTTCTGCAGGCTGACATCATTGACCCTGTGGACTAGATCGTTCCACAGGGCGGTCCTCTCATGCTGATCAGGGGCTGTCCGACTGAAGAGTAGTTGGTAGTGCTGTATCATGTCTTCAACAATTACATCAGTTTTTGCAGCACTGAATGGTGTCAATCGGGTGTGAGCCATCTTCCCTGGAAGACATAGAGATGGAAACAGGTCTGAGCAACTCATACAGCAGAGTTACCATAGTTCTTAATAAACATCTCTGTCTCCCCACACCATATCAACTACAACAAACCATTCACACAATGCAATTGGTATGGCGGCAGCTTTCCTACCATTGGGACATATGTTGCATTGTACCACGCTTAGTGCTATGTGTTTGTACCACGCTTTGTGCTATGTGTTTGTAGCCATGTTCCCTGTTGGGACACTACCTTTGTTGGCCTGTTACAGACTATTTAACATGCATGCCATTGTCAGTGCCACTCTCTCTCTCTCTATATATATATATATATATAAATATATATATATATATATATATATATATATATATATATATATGTACATATATGTTTAGATATATCTTGTGGGTTGTTTATATACCTATATCTATATAAGTGTCTGTATATCTGTAGACATACACGTCTAATTATATATCACATAGATATTTATCTATATGTGGGGTGCATACAGACATCTGGTTCACATTCTGTAACTCTTTTTCATTCACAGCTGCACTGTTCTGATTGCTGCAACTCAGACAGGTGTCACATGTGAACTCAGACTAACATTAGGGTGGTATATATGGTGAGAGATTGCTGGTAAGCCTATTATACACCTATGGCATTTGTGCATGCTACATTACACATTAACATGACTGTTCTGAAAGTGGTGTGCTCTGACACCCATGTGTCTATCATGATTGCAGTACTTCCAACACCAGCTATTTCCTACACTAACATACCAAACACAGATATTATGGCTTACATCTTTGTCATTCGTTGCTGATCTGCACAGCTGTCAGGTATGTCCCACTGCCTACAGAGACAGACAGTATTGTCCAGAGCAGTTGTTCAGCATAACATCATTACAGGGACAACTACAGATGGCACATATAAATCATTCCACATCATATATCCTATTATTCTATACCACATACTACATTCAGTTAAATACATCTATGTTTTACATACCTATAACTTTTTTTCTAACAGCTGTGACAGCTTTCTGTTGTTTATTTTTTTTACTTTTTTTGTCTGTCTGTCTCTCTCTCTCTCTCTGCTAGAGTGATTGAGCTCATTTGAATGGATTGCAGCATGTCTTTTGTAGGTGATGCACATGATCAGGTGATGGGCTCTGCACCAATCAGTATGCAACAGCTGCTAACTGCATGCAGCCTGCTGTGTAGTACTTCGGATAACCACTGTCATGGCAACCCAGCACTATAAAATACTGACTCATGTGGGCGTTATCCCTTAACCTTTCCAGTATGGAAGACATCCTTCCTGTATGCAGGCAGCAGTGTTACAGACAGCAGGTTGCAATACCTCTTACAGCAGGACTTGCAGACATAGGCCAACTACACATTTGTATGAGGTTCCAGACCTACAGAAAGAGTGAGTAGTGTTGTTATGTGCATTGTATATTGCTAGTCTTGCAGTGTTTGTGTGTACATAGTTGTTTAGGATGGAATGCAGTCTGTCTGCATAGCTCTCAACTGTGGGCCTATCCACATGATGGCCAGTGGATTGTCTATTTGGTTTTGTCTGTGCACCACACAGGTCTTGTCCTAGATATATCACTGGCAGTCTGTCTGTTTCATGCTATTAGTACATGTCTACATCCATTTGTGTTTCTGATGTCTTATTCCTGCATAAGGGTATGTTGCAACAAATCCTGTAACACCAGCAATTTCCAGGGTGTGTAACAGCAATATTGCAAGTATGGCCCTGTGTTCCTGCCTCTGTCCTCCACATATATGTCAGGCTTTGTCCTGCTGTGATACAGTTAGGGTTTGTTGGGTAATAGCCTATCATTATTTACTGCTAGCATTCCTGCTATCATCCCAGTCATATCGTGGACTCCCACAAAATATGTTGGTCAGGGTCCATACATGTGACAGATACACTGACATTACCACAACTAATACCTTTCCCCTAGGGCTTGACTACAGGGTGTAATTAGAGGCTGTTGAACTACATCTGTAATTGTTGAATGTTACTTATCTTGAAGGCAGATCCTTTGTTACTGTTGTACTAATTGAAGGCCTTGGCCTGGACAGCATAGTATGCTATATATCCACATTGCTTGCATCTACTGTTTTGTGTGGCCCTTGCATTTATCACTGATTACATATTTCAAAATGTATGTGCTTTAAGTAATGGCATACATTATTGTATAGTACACAAATATAGGTTTTCTCTGTATGCATACCTGTGTGTCATGTCATGTCCTTTAAATTGTGAGAAGGCATATGTTTAATGTAAGTATTCTCATTTGTGGGAATGGTTGCCACACTACACATTTCACAGGTACCAGTTCCAGGGCTTGTGGCTGAGGGATATACTGCACCCAGTACTTCCACACTACTTCTACATATGTATGGCTACTAATACCTTTTCTCTGTGTATGTGTGTATGTATCTATATATATATATATATATATATATATATATATATATATATATATATATATATATATATATATATATATATATATATATATATATATATATATATATATATATATATATATATATATATATATATATATATATATATATATATATATATATATATATATATATATATATATATATATATACCTGCACATATTTGCCAATGTATAGATGTGTGTGCATATCTGAACCATTGTAATGTGTACTCCTTCCACATTGTACATTCCCTACGGTAGAATGACTTTTCTGCATGATATGTTACAGATATTGCCCTGACATTTACAGGTGAATTGGAATACTGTTAAAACATTGTAGCTGTGTTGTGGAGGGTCCTGCAATCAAGAACTGCATGTGCTGAATATTGGATTGCATAGCATATCCGTTAGGGCTGTGGAGGGGGGTAACATAGCACTAATTAAGTAAGAAACTACACGAATCCCAAGCACTCCACTGTAGTCGACCAAACCACATTAAAAAAACGTTGGAAGTAAAATGAAATAAAATGTTGGTTTATTATTAAGTGTACAATTTTAAAAATCCACTTTTCGTCAAGTAAAACTTACTCAACTTCTTCACTTAAAAAACTTATAGACAACCATTTCTAAATACAAGTGTCTTATATAGGTTTAAAACCAAATCACATGAGTATGGTAATAGCATTGTAATTGACTGAACAATTTAAAGCAGTATGTAGTCGTGCTCAAAAAATGTATAACACCAAAACATTGTCTGTATGTGTATAAATAAGCATTAACATTCTTACTCGTCCAACAGTGTCCAATGTTATGACAATTACTACTGCCTATAACATTAAATAACTGTTCTTCTTATTAACTTATTTAAACCTGCTCTCTAACAATGGTGCACTAAACATGAACATAAATAGTAAGCTCAGAATTGTGTATATGCACTCATAGATGAAAAACCTGTGATACCAAGTTCTTATTAGCCTTATTAGGTGAAGTATATTAAATAAGTACACTTATTAAGACATATATCAATTCAATGAAATACAATAATCTTTGACATATGTGCGATAAAAACATACATAGTGTACGTAAGTACCTGTTAGTTCAGTCAAATATAGTAAACGTAGCATATCTAATCTAAAAAGCAACCCTACTGTGGTGATATAGTGGTCTTTTAAATTCTTGTTGTTATCTAACCAAATTTTATGACTGGTAGATATGACTGTTTAAGTAAGCAGGTTGCCTATCTGGCTAAATGTGTAGTATGTCCAGCTTTCTATATCAGTAAGACCGATAGAAAGCTGTGTGAGAGGATGTATGAACATATATACTGTATAGGTAAGAGCAAACTTGAAAACGCACTAGCCAGACATATTAGTGAACATAAAGGACATCATTTTAAGTTCAGGGTTTTACAACAATTGAGAAATGATGGGAGAGGAGGACCTGAGTCATTAAGATTAGAAAGATGTGAACTCCTCTGACAATTGAGGGTTAATGCCTGTCAGTTTCCAGGTATAAATTAAATGAGTTCTATAATGTGTATTTTATGTTTAAAAAATTTGGTTATACATATAGCTGTCTATCTGTCTACATTTACAGATATATATCTGTCCATATGTCCATGCATGTTCGGCTCATATTTTTGGCCTGTACCTCATTCTCTTGGCAAGTGACATGGATGATCTCAGGATTGAAGTCAGTAACTAGTGCCAACACTTTTGTATTTCAGACTTCATCTCCTTCAAAATATGTGTTCTCATACATAAAAATATGTAACTAGCAACGTTTTAAGTGTATTAGAGCAGTATTTGACATATATCCCTATTTGTACCCACATTTTGACACATTTTGTCCAGAATTCTTGCATTAAGAGGTTGTGTGTATGATGTTACTACATTTCCTGTACTGCTGACTGATTGTTCTGGATGATATGTTTGTGAAAACATTAGGGTTATGTATATCTGCCATGGCTTAGTCGTAAATTACTTTGTGTATGGTGTGCGAGGTCCTGGTTTCAAGCCTTGCAGAGGCTGGTTATTTTGTTGCTGGGCAGAACACCGGCCATTGGATACAGAGTGATTAAGGCACTTTAAAGCAGTTGTAAGCAGGTTTGCTCAGAGCTAAGCACTGCTAACTTACTGTTACAGTTTCTTATACTCAGTCAGCTTCTAAATTGCTTAACCTGTGTAAGCAATGCTTACCCTGTGCAAACAGGCTTAAACCTGCTTACTGCTGCAAAAAAGGGCTTACTGCCACTTACCCCTGTGCTAATTTCTTTAAAAGAAAAGAAAAAAGGGTTGATAGGAAAGTGGTGAAAAAGGGGCACAAAGAGTGTAAGACAGTTGGGAAATAGCTAGGGATGTGCAGGAAGGGTGTAGGGAAGGTCCATAGCTGCCCATTTCTTCTACAGCAACATCTGTGCATATACACTGAATTTGGAGGTAGATTTGGGCACTCAAACCCCTTGAGAGATGGATGAGGACAACATAAATTCATTGTGATGCCAGTTAGACCAGATTACATATGTCCAGTGCACACATGTGCGAAATGGACAGCTATATATGGGGTGAGTTTTTTGTGGGAACAGATTGTCCTTTTTTTCCAGGTGGGAGTGGTATTTTGTGGAGGGGTAGTAAGTATATTTGGGGAGGTAGGTTGGGTAGGTTAACAGACAAGACACACAAGACACATACAGGGGTGGTATATGACACATGTAGGGGTAAACACCTAGATGGGGAGGGGCATTGCGATATTGGAAGCCCACAAGCCCTCTAGTAGTAACAGTGGGACTGGGGTCCCACCCATGGGCAGTCACCACTGCACCTTCACAGCCCCAAAGGTAGCTGTGCTGGGGGCTGAACTGCAGAAAAAGGCTGACATTCTAATCATGACACATGGCCCTCAAGCTGGAGTAGAAGATCACCAACCTGGGAGTTGATTGCTCTATGCACCACGACCCCGACCTGGTGATGGGTGACAGGTACCTGTCCGTGCCCACTCCCGGGGGGGCGAGCCCCATCCTATGAGGCAGTTCCACCCGAAGGTGGTGCAGGACCAATGGACAGGGAGGTGTGGGGTTGGGCCCCAGAAATGCTGGTGCCCGGTGCTTCGGCCAGCTGAGGTGGGACAGGTGGTTCCGCTGGGACCGGCCTTCTCAAGCGTGCTATACTGTTTAGATCTCAACATCATATATGGGTTAGTAATAGTCAACATATTCCAGGGTTAGGTATAACAGCATGCACAGATATTCCCATTAACCCAGACACCAGATATGGAACAGTTGCATAGCAAACAGAACAAATGCATATATAGGATCACAGTGGTAATAAGAACAGCATGCAGGTACATTGATGGCACCATGTCAACAATGTTGGAATAATTCAATATGGCACATGCATGGGAACCATTAGAATATTTATCAAATGATTGGCCATTATCAGAGTCAGTACATACCAGTTGAGATGGGTATGTTGATTATTGTTGGAGATAAGGTGGGAGAGAGAAAGATGTCAATTAACAAGTAGTATATTCCTGTACTCCACATTAATTTCCTAGTCAGTGCTGTTATCTGTACCTTACAAGTCTTACTACACTACTCTATAGACCTATATTGGACAATGATATGGCTGTCAACATCATTACACATGAACCAGTTTTACCTGCAGTGTACACCTCTTGCCTGGTACACCTGTGGATGGAATGTTTGTTAACACTGACTGACTGTTTGTACACATACAGATGGATTCTGGGTTGATTTTTTGCACTGTGCTATCGATCTCTTTCTGCACAGACTCTGGCCATGTGTTGACCACATGCTGGTATGCCTGGACATATCTAGAATATTGCCCTCTTCCACCTTTAGTGACCTGACACACACATATACATGCTTTCCTACACAGTTATATTATGTAGCACAGTGTGGACGACAGTGACCAGTGATAATATATTATTCAGAGAAACTGCAACACTCATGATCCCCTACAATACCTGGGTGGACGGTACCAGTACAGGTTATATTGGTCTGTATTTCACAGTACAGTGTTCATATCCAACGTACCTGTGGAAGCAATATTTATTAGCACTACCTGACTGTTGCCACACAAGGTTCCAGATTACACATTAGTATTATGCACATACATCTCACTCTTTTACTGTACACACTCTGACCACAGCTTTACAGGTTGGGGTGTAAATGGGACATATGTGGCTTCTTAGTCACATAAGGTATTGGGGAGTTGTTAGTGTGCCAGATTTGTTGTCATAGATGTGTGTCAGTCAGTTGTATTTCCTGTTTGCTGCCTATATGTCTGGGATCATCCCAGTGATTTCCTAGGGGGACAGGTTGATAGGCATTACATATGGGCCGCTTTAATAGACAGTCTGGATATATCTGTACAGTTGTGGTGTATAATTCTGTATGCAGACTACTACTACTTGCAGGATTCAAACCCTGGCTGTGTGTGCTAATAAAACAAAAGTTCACATATCAGTTGCATGTGCTATTCAGGTTTTGCTGTTTGTATTTCCCCTGTTTACTGTTTATGTGTCCCTCAGTTGTACTAAATGGCCTCTGGGGATTACACCTGTCATATACAACCATTCCTACACATTCACGTTATGGTGCATAGTGTGGGTAACAGTGCTTAATACTACAGTACTATTACATGATTGCAAATCTACATTACCATATGATAACAGATTATACACATACAGTCCAGCAGATAGACCTGTTTTGTCAGGGTATTACACTTTTATTGCCATACTAACAATATGAGACTCTACCTGCCATGTTCTCTAGTGTATGCAGTACTTGCCTTGAACAATACAGGTTTTATACTAGCAATTACTTTACTACTACTTTTATTTTTATTTCCTGTGACAGCAAACGCATGAGTATTACTGACCTGCCTCGCATCGCAACTGCGCCAGGCGGCAGATGGGACCAGGGACCAGACGGTGTCCCGGGTTGCATGCTATGTGAACTCCAAGAAGAGCTAAACCCACACATAAGGCTGCTGTTTAATCTCAGCCTTACTACAGGATATGTACCCAAAGAATGGCATGCAGCAACAGTGGTCCCACTCCACAAAGGAGGTGTTTCTATGGACCCTGGAAACTACCGCCCCATATGCTTGACGAACCTGGTCTGCAAAGCTATGGAGAGGATCATTATGGAACTCATAAACAAAGACACTGGGGACCTACAGACATTGGATCCTACCCAATTCGGCTTTGTTAAGGGCAGATCCTGCCTCTTGAACCTGGTCAACTTCTTTGAAACAGTCACCAAGGCCATTGATGAGGGTAAGGTAGTTCACACAGCCTACCTTGACCTTGCAAAAGCCTTCGACACAATACCCCACTCGGGCATCATAGACAAGCTCTCCAGCTTAAATATAAACCCCTATGTCATAAGATGGGTTGCAAACTGGCTCAAGGACAGAACCCACAAGGTCAGAATTGCTGGAGCCATGTCAGACTCTAAACCAGTCACAAGTGGCATCCCACAGGGCTCGGTCCTGGGACCTCTCTTGTTCGGTATTTATTTTTCTGATGTACAGGCTAACGTGGGAGGATTGCGGCTGACCAAGTTCGCAGATGACTGAAAACTGGGTGCCATAATTGATTCTCCAGCAGACACAAGCATCCTTCAAAAGGGTCTCATAGAAATGGAAAACTGGTGCCAGAGCCATGACCTTAAACTCAATGCCAAAAAGTGTATAGTCATACCCTTTGGGAAAAACAAAGTGCCCACAAATTACCACATAGGTGGTAATCCATTAAGTACAGAAGAAGTAATTAGGGACCTAGGGACCCAAGATGACAGTAACCTCTCATTTGACACTCACATTGCCAAAGTGGTTAGAAAGACCTTCTATATTGCCCAACTTATCATGAAGGGATTCACATCTAGATCAGGAGAGGTCATTGTGCCCCTTTACTCTTCCCTCATCAGGCCCATAATTGAGTACAGTGCCCCGTTTGGGATGTACCTTGCCCGACACCTGTAGCAATTGTTAAGACCCCAAAAGTACCTCACCAAGAGGATCAAGGGACTCAAACATATGTCGTATGCTTCCCGGCTAAAGAAATTCCAGCTCTATTCAGTAGCACACCGCCTACACAGAGGCGATCTATGCCTAACGTACAAGGCCATGTCTAACCTGGAATTGATGGACATACTCCACCTCAGAAAATCCAAATCCACCAGAGCTACGCGAGAGAGAGATTTGAACCTCAGCACAGAAATAAATAGGACATGCTGGAGAGACAGATTCATAACCCAGAGGCTCCCTTCACTCTGGAATAAAATCCCAGTCCATGTTAGGCAGAGCCCCTCACTGACTCTCTTCAAGAGGAATCTTGACGAGTGGATGGGTGATCGCAGGTTTACCCTGGGGGTCACTTCTGTGTCACTGCTAGACAGAGGTACAGTAAACTAAACCTTATAATGGGCACAGTATACTCATTCCATGGGGTGGCGAAAGCCAAACACACTCTGGCTAGGCTTATAATTGCCCTAGGGTAGATAGCCTAGTATGAACCTATGAACCTAAGATGTGGGCCTCCTGGTTTGAGGCCTGCTCCTTTGCAGCTGTGGGGGACATAAGAGGAATATTTATCCATACCTATCCATGATATACCTGAGCTGGAAATTATTAACAGGTAGTGGACTGATACTTACACACCACTGGGACATCCCCTGATGCTCTAGCCTCTTGGAACCACTCTTCCAAGAGGTCCCCCTTCTGCTGCTTCATGTTGGCATAGTGGTGCCTGACCTGCTTCACCAGTTCGGGGTATGCCAGTGGCACTGGTGAGGTCATGGGCGAGAAAGTCCCAGGCCTCTGCCTTATATTGGGAGCCCTGATACTGGCCCTGCAGCAGTCTCTTGTGCATGGTCTTTAACTAGGAGTCCAGCCATGACCTTGGACTCCTAGATGCATGAGTGCTTCTGCCCCTGAAGCACACTCCATATCCCCTTACTGCCATAGTGCCTGCAAGGGGGAGCAACTGTATTCCCACCTCTTGGGTTTAAGTAGGGCTGATTTCCCACACTTTTCTATGACTGGCCGTTTTTGAAAAGGCTATGCTATGGGCAAACCTGCTTACCTAAGGATGGCATTGTTTAAAGGGGTATACCACTGGGCACAAAGAGTTAGCTGGTGTACACATTGCTCACACCTCCTACGCTGGCCTGTGCAATGCTTGGTGTTGCCTACAGTTGACATTCATTATAATGCCTTTTTGGCATTGTGTTATTATTCATTACACCTTATATGTATGCCTTGTATCAGTGATTGATGTGTACGTACACTCTGTGGGGTCCTTGTGTTTTATTGGGGACTTCAACACTCTATTACAAGTACACCTCACTTCTGGGCTTACTGCTGTACTCCAGTTCACACATTTATGTTATGTAGATGGTTATGGCACATATGACTTATACTGATGCCTTTCACAGGTTCAAGTTTGGTTATACTATGGTGAGGACATGTTTACTACTTCCTCATTCCTCATAACTTCTGTGATGGCTTGGTGGATAGCTACTGGGACTATGGTGTATAGGGTCCTGGGTTCAAAACCTGCATGGCTATTTATTTTGTTGCTGGGCAGAACAAGGCCAGTTGGATACAGAGTGATTAAGGCACTTTAAAGCAGTTGTAAGCGGGTTTGCGTGGAAGTAAGCACTGCTAACTTCTGGTCACAGTTTCTTACACCCAGTTAGCTTCTCCTTTACTTAATCTGTGTAGGGAGTGCTTACCCCTGAGCAAACGCACTTAAACATGCTTACTAGTGCTTACATATGCTTACTACTGCTTATCTGTGCTTACACCTGCTTACTACTCCCTTATTCATTATGATACTGACTCTTCACATGTGCTTTTCCTGCAGTAGTCCAGTTCATAAATATATGTTATTTAGTGGGTTTTGCCATAAAAAAATATTGGTTATACCATGCTTTGCCATGTAAATTAGACTGTGCTGCAGTGGGACTCGAACTGGGAATGTCTGCTTGTTAGGCAAATGCTCTGCCTACTACACTATTACTGTGCTGCGTCATTTGCATATATCTTCCTTGTTATCCTCTTCAGCCTTTTAAGCTGCTTTAACCATAGCTAAGCAATGGGCACACCTGCGCACCTACAATTTGCTGTACTCTGAGTTTTAAAAAAATAAAGGGGTTTCTTCTTTTGATTTTAATGTCCTGTTGCTGTTGTACACATGGGGGACTGCTGGTGGGGATATGCAGGCACCTATGAGTGATCTCACTCATTTATTTCCACTTTGTGCTGTTCTACATTGCAGGGGCATGTTTATTCTGAGATCTCTGGTCTCAGACATGCCCCCTGCACTCGTAAACCTAGGAGGTCGGCTGCACACCTTCATTAATATGCATGGTGTGCTGCCGTCCTCCTCCTACACAGGCACTTTTGTGCAGGACTAAGCTAGTCCTGCATGGAAGATTAGTGAATGGGGGATTATCTTCCATAATTGCATACTTATTTTCTTTCCATTTTCATTCTATACTTTCTCATTTATTCTTTTATTGCTTTTATCAATCTGACATACTCCTTATTTTGCTGTATCTCTATCTATATATCTGAGTGATCTGAAAAGCCTGTTACAAGTGTTTCTCCCTTAGATATATTTAAACCTTGTGATATAATAAAATAATATATTTTAGTCTTATAAACACCTCAACTGTATGCCCTCAGATCTACCTTCCAAATCTTTAAATTGTCAAATTTTATAACTTTAAATATTTTCTTAACATTGTTTCCCCTCTATTTATTTTCCTTTGAAATCATAATTCAAATTTCCCATTAATATTATATTCATATTAATTACTACATAATCCAGAATATTATTAAAAACATTTCCCTTTCTTTTCTTGTAACATAGACATACAGTGCTATCATTCTATATAACCGATTATGCCATCTGAGATCCTTAATAGTTAATCTTTCCATCATTACCAGTGATACATTCAATATCTGCACCAGTTTCCTACAAAGTACAAGTATGATCGAACATAGTTCTCTTCCTGGGTTCCATGTTGTATATTCTCCCCAAGGTTTCTTTATTTGTAATGCTTTTCTAGTGTCAAAAATCTTGTCTTTCAATATTATTGCATCAACATTGTACTTACTATACAAATTTAGGATGGCTATTCTTCTACTTATATTTTAATACTATTTGCATTTACTGAAAGAACTCTAAAATTGTCGCTATGTCTATGTTGTAGTTTACCAGAAATTATTTATCCCATTTGCATTATCCATTTCCTTTCTTTTTCTCTTTTACATTTATCACATTAAACATTCTTTTTCTGTGTCTTACACTTTTACAATTACAATTCTTTTTACCTTTCACTATGTTCCAGTTTATATCTTCCTCATCACTTATTTCCAAACCCTCTTCTATATTATCTTCTGTTTCCTTTTTCTCTCTTTTTCATTATCTTTAATTTTACCATGCGCTTGCTGCTCTCCTTCCTCTTTATCGTTTATTGGTGCTGTTTCTTCCTTGCGTATATTACCATCAGTTTTGTTTTCTTCTTCTTAATTGTTTTTCTCTAGATTACAATCCATCCATAAATGCCCAGTTTTGCTACATTTGGTCAATTCACACTTTTTTGCATCATGCCCTGTTTCCCCGCAAATATAACATTTATTCTTATTACAGTTACTTATCAAATGATCATCTTTTCCGAACAGACAGCAAAAGCAAGCATCTTTGCCGAACAATAACAAGATAGAAAAAGCATGATTCTGCTTTTTATAACACATATGCAGACAGAAACATGCAGTAAGAAAGCAAAGGAAGGTGACAAGTGGAATGCTATCATGGAAGTATTAAACAGAAAAATACTATAAAACAGCTAAAACAAGAAGTTTCACTGTTAGAAGAAGACAGTAAAAGGAACAGTTCATCAAAAATTCTTAGAAAGATAAATGTGTTTATATATATATAAATAACTTGCCTTTCAACAATGTATAAATTATATACTAGAATTATTGAAGACATAGTTTATAGCCTTCTAGAAAAAATTAAATTGTGACAACAGAACAAAAAGGTATAAAGTAAGTCACATGCAGTCATCTGCAGTGTCAGTGGTGCAACAGGTAGCACAATCACATTTATGCAGAAGGCTATGGGTTCTATTCTGACACAAAGCAGATTGATTGTTGACAGTGAAGTGCAGCATAAGGTGTGTTGCACTCAAAAATGCATTGTCCTTTAGATGAGATGTTAAACTGAAGTCCCATCTGCTTGAAGTTTTGGTAGCTCAGGTGGATGTAAAAGATTTGATAACATCCACTGAAAAGAGCAGGGGGAAGTTCCTTAACGCCCTGGCCAAACTTACCCTAGTAGTATAAATGCTCCCTCAAAAAGAGACTACTAGCTTAGTGAGACTAACCTGGTCAACAAAGACAAAGGATAAACAGCTAAATAAATAAACCATCTATTCTTTTATAAAGATACAACTGAGAGCTGTAGAAAAGTGAAGAACTAAGTATGAAACGGATAGATTAGGAAATAATTTGACCACATCCCCTACTCATAACTTGTGGAATGCTTACAGATTTATATATGTCTTACACTGATCAATTACATTGAATAGGAACAGTGGAAAACATTTTACAGCTGATTCAGAATAAAGGGCAAATTATTACCCCGAGAAAAAGAATTCAAATTGAAGAATATTTCAGGATGATTCTTTGTCAACACTATTTGTTTGCCTTGCACTTAACCCATTAAGCTGTTTACTTAAAAGACTGGGCTATCATTATAGCTTGACTTCCATAAACCACCCTTGTTTAATGATATCTCATCTACATTTTAAGGATGGATTAAAAATTGCATGGTTAATTGGATGAGAAACCACAATCACGAATGGTTAAAACTTTTTCAGATGGTGTAAGAATGACATTTGGTCTTGATAAATGCACAAAAGCAACATTTATCGCATAAATCTACAACATCAAGAAAATATCAGCCTGGGACAGATACATGATGCAACGAACTTGACCAGGAGTATATGTATAAATGTTTTGAATAGAGGAAGGGTTGGCAATAAAACATAAATAAATTAAAAAAAAATCAAAGTCAAGAATCCTTCAAAAGACTAAAGTTAATACTGAAAACTGCCTTAACGTCTAGGAAGAAAGTTCAATATTTAAATCAGACTGCTCTGCCTGTTCTAACCTACAGCTTTGGTGTGATTGACTGGCCAAAAACAGAACTGCATCATTTGGGTGAAAAAGAAATACTTCATGATTATCAAAGTATATATTAAAAAAACCTGTGCATACTAAAAGTATATATCCTTCAATCCAAATGAGATATGGACCTCCTCAATGCTGAGTGTATTCATAGGTGTGAATTTGTAAGACTACATACATTTATTGACTTCTTCTGATCTAAACACATTGGAAGTTTTAAAACATAAAGAGAACAAGTCTAACATTACGTTTGTTTAGTTTAGCAGAAAGATTTTGGAGAGGGTAGGAATGGAAGTTAAACCAGAAATAGATAAGGATTAGATAACAACTGAACATACAAAAAAAAGAAAAGAAGGAATATAAGTAAAAAGGGCCAGAAGGAATGGAAAGAAACTTGGAAATCCCCAATTATAGTGGCAAGTGCAGAGAACTCCAGGAAAAAAAACTCACGTTGATCAAGATTTGTTGCATGAATGACTAGGGAAATGTGAGTTTAAACCAAACGCAGAAAGAGCTGAAAGGCTAACATTGTGAATCAAGATAGTAGACTACATACACATTGGTTTACAAAGCAATAGAAAAAGCAGGAGAAACTAACAAATGCAGGTTCTGTAAAACAGAGCTGGAAACCACTGCATATCTCATATCTGGTTGCAATACACTCATTGCTGAAGGTTCATATAGTAAAAAGGTTCAACAATATGGCAAGACTGCTGCATTGAGTAGTGTGCCAATTCTGCAACATACAAGTAGTTGAGAAGAACTGGAAATATGAAACCACAATGTGCAACAGTATCAAAAGTTAAGAATGTAAAAGTAAGAAAGTCAGATACAGTAGTACAAGTGAAAAGGACAAAAGTGGCATAAATGTTTGAAATAGCGATTACTGTGTTCTATGTACTGGGAAACCGAAAGTCATGAAACACGAAGACTTGCAATCAGACACTTGAGCAATGTGAATGCAAATGGTATACCAGATATTTACCTCAATAGATCTTAAACTATCCTACTAGCAAAAATTCTTGTGATAATAAAATAATTGCCAATTATAGACCAATTAATACATTTGGGTATTGAAATACATGCAAAAAACATTGCTGAAAGAATGATGTTCTCTCCTTTCATAATTTGCCCTTTTCAATCCATTTTTAGCTGGTAGGCAAATTTCAGACCAAATTTGGATGTCCTTGTGACACCTGTGCACTGACCCAGTAATCAATGAGCCTCAATCCTCACCACTAGCACCAGTGAGGGGTATCCACAGTGGGAGAATAACAAGTACACACACAGTAAAGTACAATTTCCCTTAAGAGCACACAGATCACAGTCAGTCTGGGGCTGGTTTCTCCCTTTCCCTCCAGATCCCCAATAAGACTCCCCACTGGCAGAGCTATAGGGGTCAGATCTCAGCTGAGTGGTCAAGCCAAAACCTCCAGAACCCTCTCTGCTCAACCTGTGCTTTGTGTCCCTGCCCAAGTAGCTGACACACATACACTTTGAGATATGAATTATATACAAACACACAGACACTCCTGTGGAAGGCTGGCACAGGTTTTCCGGCTATGCCCACTTTCTGCACAGACTATAATGTAGTACCGACTGCCACCAACCACTACTATCACCTACTATAAAGGCCCTTACCAAATGGTGTCCAATTTCACTGTGCAATATTATTATTCAATTAGTAAGTGCAATGAACAGCAAGGATATTGGAGTGGCTTTGTGCAGTATCACCAAATACATGCAAGTACTCTAGAGCTTAAATTATCTCTACACAAAACAGCCACAGTTGAAAGGTTTAAAAATATTTAAGAATAAATAATAAAAACACCAGACAATACTTATTACTTCAACACAATGACATTACAGAGTTCAGAAATCACATGGAATACTTTAAAACAATATTGTAGGATAGTCTGACATAAATAGAGAAAACAGCTAGACTAATCTGGCTATTTCTATCTATCTCTAAGAGAAATCACTGTTCTATATATTACTTACTTACAGAGCAAGCAAGTGCTGGTGAGTGGATGTTCTTACTAGATCCAAGACAAGATACAAAATACTATGCTTTCTTTCTGAGATAGCCCTTAAACTGATAATACACAGTACTGCTGAGTCATTTCACATTGCATCATTTTTGATACCTCAGCTAAAGTTTCCCAGGCTCACAGAACTCAAAATTTAATATATCTTTGTAATCTTGCACCTGCCAGGAAACCACAGCAATAAAGGACACTTTACATGTAAAATCTAGTAATTATCTCTGTCTTAAAACAATAGAAACAATTTCCTAGCCCAGTCATCATGTCTCTGAACTTGAGATCAAACACAGTTGTCAAATTCTTTTCCTAACAGTTTTCTTCCAGCAGGGTGCACTGTGGTTACATGATTGAATCTCAGTACAACATATAGTTTAATCATAACATATATTTCTCTTTACATTTGTAAAACAAGCCTGTGGATTATATTAATATTTGCAATGACATAGAATTAGCTACAAAATTCTATCTGGCTGGGCTGACAGCCTCTCAGTTTTTCCCAGTCCTACTGATTTTATTAATAGTATTGGTGTACTCCACATTAATTCATCAAGCCAGTTATTCACAACCAAATGCCTTTCTAAACCTCTTTTAATTCAGAATGGAGTAAGACAGTGTTGTCCTTATTCTCTCTCTCTCTCTCTCTCTCTCTCTCTATATATATATATATATATATATATATATATATATGGGTTCCATACACTAGATCGAATTTTCACTAATTCAAAATACAGCATGGAATGCTTACTGCAGCAAAAGTGCACTTAATCGAAAGTGCACTTAGAAGTTCAGTACAACGAATGGATTTTGTACTGAAAGTCCGTGCAGTACTCATGGACCTTAGGGTTAGGGCAAGGGTCATAGTAAGGTTATAACCCATAGGGCTATCCCCTTACCATGACCCGTGCCCTAACCCTAAGGTCTGTGATGACTGCAGCGCAGTGAAGGACATAGCAATGTCCTCCACTATGGTGTGATAGTCACAAACCTTAGGGTTAGGGTAAGGGGATAGCTTTACTAACTATCCCCTTACCCTAACCCATGCCCTAACCCTAAGGTCCATGACTATCACACCATAGTGGAGGACATAGCTTGTTTTTTATGTCTTCCACTATGCTGCAGTGTTTTTGATGAAGAGCACTTATGCAAAATTTCACTTTCGTTAAAGTGAACTTTCGCAGAAGTGAGGCTTCCTATTACAAGTTTGAAGTAGTGAACTTTCATTCTTGTAATAGGAATACATATATATATATATATATATATATATATATATATATATATATATATATCTTTTAACTTATATATTGAGGTCTCATTTTTGGTTATAACCCAAAATTCCAATCATATCATCCCTACACCAGTGAATTTTAAAATACCACTAAATCCTTTTGCAGATGATATGAATATTTATCTGACTTCTCCTAACTCAGACTTACCTGAAATACTTTGCACTATTAAAGTATATTCAAAATTTGCTGATTGTACTTTTACTTTCCATAATAAGACCCTAATAAACTAAAAGGAATACCTTTTTATCCATCATTTAAGTATTTAGGTATCAACATTACCTCATTATCCCATTCAAATTTTTCTCAGAATACATATAAAACTGGTGTGAATATCCTTTTAGATATTCAGAGATGGCAGCCCACATTCTACTGATTTATATCTAAAATTGCTATTGTTAAAATGAATATTTTCCCAAAATGTTTATTTTATTTTAGTTTACTTCTACTATACACAAAATTCCAAAAGGTTACTTTAACAAATTAGTGACATTTCCAAATTCACATGGCACCTCAAAAGCATCAACATCTCATATTCTAAGCTGGTCTTCCCAAAACAACAAGGTGGTATGAACTTGCCAGATTGTTTGTGTGTGTGTGTGTGTGTGTGTGTGTGTGTGTGTGTGTGTGTGTGTGTGTGTGTGTGTGTGTGTGTGTGTGTGTGTGTGTGTCTTCCAGATGTATTAAAGCTATCTAATCCTTGTTTAGCTACTTAGCACCCGTCATGGGTAATCATCTAGCATAAATATATAAAAGCAACTAACTGCAATGCTAATGCAGTTTCCTATCTTACATCTAATGACATTACAAAAAATATTAATTTAGTGATTAAACAACATATTGATCATTTCTAAAACTATAAGAACATTCTATACCTTGACATTTATTTCATCCTAGCCACACCAATTCAAATATATTGATTAATAATAAGTTGACTAATTTTCCAATGTTCCCATTACTTATTATTTCTACAGTTAAAGACTTTGTAAGACAAAAGGTAAGCTCTCCAGAATGAATTATCTCTGAAATAAACTTACCAATGATGACAACTTTATTATAACTGTGGTAATTTAGGAATCACTGCTGTTAATTGTTGGGGAATCTTTACCATCTACCAGACCTATCATCAGAGTTTCAAAGCAGTTGATGAAGCATGAGTCGTCAGTGTAAGGTCTTCACATTCTGCTGGAAAGAATTGCTTATTTCAGCTTGGTTTATTTTATCTGTTGATTGGTTTAGTGGACTAGACCTCTGTTTAACCACAACTAATGTCATAAATCATACAGTTTAGAGATTATCAATGATGCAACACATTGGATTATGGTTATTAAAATACTATGATTATGAAAGTACACTGTTAGACATTGCTAGTTCTCAAACATGAGAACTATAGATCCTATTTGAGAGTTACAGCTAACATTTTAGTCCAGGCATGAAACATACTAAGATTTGTCTTGCATGTAGAGAGGTTGTTAAAGCATAATTTATGATAAAATTAAGTCTTACTCTTGAGACAAAGAAATACTTTTATTTCTCTGATTTTTTTTAGCCTCAGGTTTCTCCTCCTCCCCCATAATTGCCTAAGAGATAAAGAATGTCTCCATATTCCTGTTTTGTTGGCTTGCTGTTTGGCATGAATTGGTCATATTGCCTTTTTAGTGGGACTTTGTAGTAGAGGTCTGTTGTTTTCCTTTTCAATATCTGTAGAACATCAGAAGGTTTTAAATTGTTCTCCCTCCCTCCTTCTTTAGTGTCAAACTTCATCATAGGTTGCTACTGCTATCATCTACTTACGGATGGCAAAAGGTTTTGAAATCAGTGTTTTATATTATTTATCTTTTGTTGACCAGGTTACTCCCACTCAGCTATCAGATTCTTTTCAGGGGAGACCTGAGGTGGTAGTTATATTAAAAGGGGAAATTTGACCAGGGCGTCAGGGATCTTCCCCTACTCTTTTTGAAAGCTGCCATTTTTTTTAATATCCACTTGAGCTACCACCAACTCAGACAGATCAGACCTCAGTTTAACATCTTATCTGAAGGATGGCAAACCCAGGAGTGCAACACCTTCCCTTATGCTGCATTGTTACTCTCAAAATGTAAATACTTTTTTTTACCTTTAACAGGGTTTCTTTCCTCACTCTTTAGTGAAAATGTTTGGGATTTTCTCTTTTTCCTTTTGATTGTTCTCCAGACTCCTACTCTGACCATAGAACTTTACTTCAGCTATGCCACAGATTTGTTCATTCCACCTAGGCAGCAGTCTTGCAGCTCATCCATTCCGCAGGGAGAAAGGGTTGAGCATAGCAGGGAGAATGTTTTTCTTTCTTTCTTTCTTTCTTTCTTTCTTTCTTTCTTTCTTTCTTTCTTTCTTTCTTTCTTTCTTTCTTTCTTTCTTTCTTTCTTTCTTCCCTCATTGCCTATGCATGCTTGTTATTCCAGCAGTACAGGGTCTGTATCTTTCCATCTTTATTTGCCTACTGTATGACTTTCAACAGGTTACTTAACCAGAAAGTACTTGGGGGCAATTAGGAATTTGTGCTCAGTAGCTTAACAGTATCCAGGACTGCATGCATAGGTACTGCCAATGAACTTCTTGTGTGATTCCTAGTCTACACCAGGGATTCTTCTATGGAGAGTGTACCACAAATGCATGCCCCTTCTGTTTCACCAAAGAATGTGAGCAGGATTAAGTTTTACCATTCCTCTCTTCCATCCATGCCACCTTTAACAGGTATCTGAGCAACTAATCAAACTTGAATTGCCTGTAAGATCGTCAGGGCTATGTCCATATATGTCAAGTGGAGCTGGCTAAACTCACTGGATACATTGCCTTTTTTCCATTTGACCATTGGTGCATTGAAGAAATAAAGGTATTTTACCATCTGTGGGCTGTGTGTTAAATCATTTTTGCAACTCCAAATGGAATATCATATTGGTCCAGCCTAGGATTTCTATCAGTTCTATCAAACTCATCAGCACAGGATCATAGTTTCATAGGAATACAAGGCTATTGAGTCTTGTGACCATTTAAGCCTTGCCAGTACCCACCTTCACACTGAATCTCCTCTCTCTTGAGGATGGTCAGGTCAATTGATCCAGCGGTGAATTTATGAACACCCTTCAAATTATCCAGATCTTGTATGAAGGAAGATAATGCATCACACTGCTTAATTTGCATTGGGAATTTATTATAGAGGAGGGGATGGCATTGTTTAATGAACCTATCCCAAAATGTTGTTTTATTTATCTGCTGGTGAATGTTTACATCCCTTGATCTGGCATTTGTGGAACTATTTGATTTGTAGACATACAAAATATCCAGGACTACTGGGTCCCTAATGACTCAGAAGGCAAGTCATGGATCTCCCCTCAGGAATTTGCAAAATATTGAATAAAGATACAATGCTGTCAGTTTTTTTTCTAGTAGATTTGGGGTTTTTAAGCCAGTGACCTTCTTAGTTGGGAAAATCTAGGATCTTTATAATTGTTTGATATATCTAGTGAGATCAGAAGCATATCATAGATAAAATAAAGGGGACAGCCACCTCATGTTTAGGACATCTAGGAATAAAGTCCAAGCTATAAATCAATTTGCTCTTCTTTTTCGAACTGGCAGATTTTGCATGATTGACAGACCCCAAAACATATTGAATCAGTTTGACAGTAAAACAAGAGAAATGTTTCCTGTTGATCAAAAGACATTTAAAAACAGTGCATAGCAAGGTTGTATTATACATCCCTTACTCTGACATAGTATGAACTTGCTCAAAATTAACTACATGTACAGATCTACAATCATAGGTCTGTATACATATGTGGTGAGCTACTCAGATCCAAATATAGCAAAAGTTCAAAAACATGAGGAGAAGTCTAAGATCATACAATTGCTTAGTTTAGCAGAAGCATTTTGGATTAAAGTGGGAATGGGAATCAAATCAGAAGTAGACAAAAATAACAGTGACTAAACGTGAAAAATCAAAGAAATAATGTCAAGAAAAGGACCAGAAGAGAAGGAAAGAAAACTGGGAAATCCTCAGATACAGTGACAAGTTTAGAAAACTTCTCAAACAACTTAATGATGACCAAGATCTGACACAAGAATGGTTAAAGAAAGGTGAACTGAAACTAAATGCTGAAAGGTTAATAATGGCATCCCAAGACAGTGGGTTGAGTGCATGTCGATTTTCAAAAAAAAATGAAAACGTGGAAGAGGCAGACAAATGCAGATTCTGTAAAACAGAACAGGAAACAGTAAAACATCTTGCTGCTGTGGATGATACACTCATTGCTGAGGGTCTGTGTACTGAAAGGCACAATGATGTGACAAGACCATTGTATTGGGAACTGTGCAAAGACTATACCATAAGAAGTATCTGAGAAGCACTGGAAACACGAATCACAAAGCATTATCCCTCCTGTGTCTGTCACCCTTGCTGTATCATAGGTGGTTTTATGAGCTAGCCATCCTAGAGACAATGGAAGCTTATGTTTTAAATTTGTTCCATAACTTAGTGTCATTCACTTGCCATTTCAAAAAAATCATCTAGAATGTGCTGGAAATACAGCACATGCACCTTGTCACTCAACACTCTTAATGAAAAATTTGAGTAGGTAAATACCCTCTTTGCAAAGTGATCACTCTCCATGTACATTTTGACTGCAGGGAGGATCATGGTATTCTTAGGTGTAGTAACCTTTTTAAAAACTACTTCTGCAGCAATAGAGCCTATACCTGGGTTTCTTTGACAACATTCTCAGTCCTTGTGGGCAGCCAAACAATTATTTCAAGCTTCTTTTGCATAGGAACCATGATGTCTGGCACTTCCCATGTGTCCATAGCAACTAAAGTAATAATGCCATCTATGGGGGAGCCACACAGGAAGGTGAAGGGAGTCATTTGAATATTTTGTGCAGGACATTCTCCAAGTTGACAGAGTATGTTTGGGTCAATTTTCCTTCTGTGCATTATTAAACGGGCTTCTCTAAAATTGGGGTCATGATGGTGATTACGTGGAGTCTGTCTCAGATGGTAAGTTTGAATCTAGCTTGATATACTCCAATGGTGAGATGAGATGCTCATTCTTATTCTCTTGACTGACCTACCTTGAATGGGAGGATAATAGGAAGGATGACTCTGAGTCTATCTCTATCTCAGTTTCATAGATAACATTCTTACATTCCCACTGTATACTATCTGATCACCTCTTGTGATATATATATATTTTTATTTATTTATCCTTTTGCTGAATGGGTTAGTACTGGTAGGCTAGTAGCCTCTTTTCTGGGGAGACCTGAGGTGGTAATTACACTACTTGGAGAAACTTGGCCAGGGCACTGGGGAACTTCCCCTACTTGTCATTGTTGTGAGTGGGTCCCATTTTTCAGGATCACTTCCTGTTACTATTGCGGACACAGAAGCAGCCCAAAGAAACAGAGAGACAGATGGAGAGTGAAGGAGATTATGGAGAGGTGAGAGAAATGGAGGATAAAGCAAATATTGAGAGTGGAGAATGTGTGCAGGATTCTGATGAGATATTTCAAAAAATGTTTGATGGAGATGAGTTAGCAAATGATGGATGTATAATTACAACCCCCCAGTCAGGTGGGTTGTGGGATGATTTACTTAAAGAAATGGTGATGCAGAGTGAGCCAGAAAATGAAGATGTTTCCTGAGGGTCATTATGGAGAATTTACAAAAGGATGATGCAGAGACAATCATGAAAAATAGTGGTGATATACAAAAGAAAACATATCCACAGAATTTAAAAGAAGGCAGAAGGGAAGTAGCAGAAAAGAAGGCAAAAGAAAATGAAAGGTGGAAGTACGTGGTAAGGATTCAAAGTAAAGAAGACAAAGAAATGGACAGGTATGCAATGTGAGACAATAGCTCCTTTGGGTGTAAAAGCACATTTATTCTTATAAACAGCCATTTTGTGACATTATACTTGAGAATATGAAAAACGAGAGACTGTAACCCATGGAATCTTTATGTGATGAAAACATTTAATGGGGAAACAAAGAAAAATCATGTACAATTTTGAATAGAGGTAGAAAGAGAAACTTTAAAAGGACATTTGAAAACTTTATGTAAAGAAGAACTGGACATTGCAAAAGTTTATGACAAAAGGGTGTATGGATTAGTGTCTAGGATTGTAATATTGTGCTAAAAATAGAAACACAAAAAATTATACATAAACCAAGCATGATAAATATGGAGGGGAATAAGGGTGTCATAAAATACTAGGGACAAAATGTTTTTTTTTTTTTTTTTTTTGTGAAAAAGGACATTTAATAAGTAACTGTGACAAAAGAAAATGTTATAGTTGTGGGGAAATGGGACATGATGTAAAATGTGAATTCAGATGTTACAAATGTAACAAAATTGGACATTTGGGAATGGATTGCAAAAATAGAAATAACAGTAAGGAAAAAGAAAAGGAAGCGAAGACATTTTAAAGTAGGAAAAACAGAAGAAAAATTAGATAAGGAAAAAAACAATACAAAGGACAAAGAAGAAGTTTCTGAAATAAACTATGAAGAAGACATAAATTATGAGTTAGTAAAAGAAAAAAAAATATTGGTAAAAGGGCAAAAGACAGAAGAAGAAAATTTAAAGGGATAAGTACAAAAGAAAAACGAGAGGAAATGGATGAAAAAGAATATATACAGCAAATGATTGGGGGTTGGTAAAATGGTTAAGGTGGTTAACTCACAGACACAAGATACAATGTTTGACTCTCACCTTTTGGAGGGAAAGTGGCTAGGCTTAGAAAAAGCTAGCCTAGTAATTAGCAATAAACTTATATAACCATGAGTCAAAGGGAAAAGGAGACATGAAACTTTTAGATTGTTTTTTGTAAATGTCAATAGTACTAAGAATATAGTAAGAAGAATAATAATTTTGGAGTGATGCAATATATGTGACGTAGATGTAATTATATTAGAAGACACAACATTTTTAACAAATGAAGAAAGATTACAGAGAAACTATAAGGAGGCAAGATAGTCTGGAATTTGGGAAATGAGAGATGTTCTGAACTAGCCATATTCTGTAGAAATACAGTAAAGATATTCCCCCGGATTTACTAATCCTCCTTGCAGGACTACTCTAGTCCTGCACGGAAGCACCAGTTTAAGAGGAGGATGGCAGCACACCATGCATATTAAGGAAGGCGCGCTGCCTGAACACCTAATGCTACATGGAGCGTGGACGAGTACAGAGGGAGTGGCTGAGAGCAGAGCTCTCAGAATAAACACGTCCCTGCAAAGTAGAACAGAAAAATGTGTACATAAAAGAGCGAGACCGCACATAAGTGTCTGCATATCCCCACCAACAGTCCCCATGTGTTCAGCAGCAACAGTACACTGAAAAAAAAACACGAAGAAACCCTTGTAGTAATGTTTTTAAAACTCAGAGTACAGCTAATTGTAGGTGCACGGGTCTGCCCATCATGTAGCTATGGGTAAAGCAGCATGAATGCTGAAGAGGACAACAAGGAAATGAAGCAGCACAGCAATAGCGTAGTGGTCAGAGCATCCACCTAAAAAGGAGGCATTCTCGGCTCGAGTCCCACCGCAACACATACTATTTTCCAAGTATAATCTGTATATGAACAATTATGTACATTTTATTGCTGTAGAACCTACCAAATAACAATTAAATGTGAAATGGAGTACTGCATAAAATGCACATGTGAAGAGTCAGTACCAGAATGAATAAGTCAGCAATAAGCAGGCGTAAGCACAGATAAGTAGAAGTAGGCAAATGTAAGCAATAGTAAGTGTGTGCAAGTGCATATGGGTGGGCTGAAGCACCGCCGACACAGATCAAGCAAAGGAGATGCTAACTGCATGTAACACACTGTGACTGGAAGTCAGCAGTGCTAACCTCTGTGCAAACCTGCTCACAACCGCTTGAAAGTGCCTTAAGCATACTGTATCAAATGGCCGGTGTCACGCGTGGGTCTGTATACATTAACGGAGTCAGTCATAGGTACCGCAAAGCATATGTGGCACACAAGGTTGGCCGGTATGCACACGAAACACAGTACCCACCAATACCGGTCAACATTACCGGATATGTGCTAAAGAATTAGAGGTATATGTGTTCATATGAATACCCATAACTATATAGATATATACCTCCCCTCTCTGTAGTACAAATTTATACATACATAGATAAACATATAAATAAATACCCACAAATACAGATATACATATGCAGACACCCATACATCCACATGTCATTAGATATATATACAGCAATATGTATATATGTATATATATATATATATATATATATATATATATATATATATATATATATATATATATATATATATATATATATATATATGTCGATAAATACAATGGTAACTGTGGCTGAGAGATAACCAAGGTGTTTTAATGTTCCGTTCATGTACTAATCACTGAAACAAATCCGAGACGAAAACCTACTCCGAATATCGAAGGAGCTTAATGGCAATCAATGAGTTCAGCCTAATAGACAGGCAAGTGACAATGTTTTACAAAATACATTAGAAAGGGGCAAATGCCTGAAAAATAAATTGTTAGCATGCCTAACTACCGATGATAATCCACTTATGCTTTATGAGACTGATGGAGATGAAAGCTTGAATGACTTTTCTGTAGATTACACAACAGATGCAAACAGCAATTCAAAACCTGGAACTTGATCTGTTGAAATTGAAGCGACTTTCTACTCAAAGGCTTCATTTGGAAGTCTGCTTAAAAAGAAATATAATACCTAGATGCTTAAAAAGAAATATAATACCTAGAGGCTTACGTATACTTAAAATGCCGACATATGGTGACCAATATCCTGTACTTCTCACTCAATGGCAGAAGTTAAATTTAGAACTGAGCAAGAAGTACATGCAATTGTTACTAGATTTTTTTAAGCCAATAGAAGATGAATTGATCAAGTCAGCATTAGCTCAGCAACTTGAGATTAGTGCCAAGTTTCCTGAGCCCTTGGTTAATCGAGCTACCACAAATATGTCTCTGGTGGTGGATGGTCAACAGAACCATTTTCTCTTTACGTTGAGAAGTATCTTAGACCCATCGTAGAACAGAATGTTTTCATTCTAAAGGACACCAAACAATTTCTTGGTGACCTGTATGATCATTTCAGTCAAGTGAATATGACAGCAGATATGACATTTGTTACTCTAGACATTCAGTCTTTATTTACTATCATCCCTAATGATGATGGCGTGATAGCCATCAAAAAATACTTAACTTTATATAGTAGTTATACAGATGAACATATAGACCTCATAGCTATGTTCATGGAAATTGTTTTGGAAAATAATGTTTTTGTCCACCAGGAAAATGTATTCATACAGGCAGAAGGCGTAGCGATGGGCACATCATGTGCCAACAGCTACGCCAATATGTATCTTGCTATGTGGGAGGAAGATGTTTTATTTAAGAATGCGTTGTATTGCTTGCATGTGCGATTTTACAGACGTTTCGTGGATGATGTCTTCCTTGTTTGGGAAGGCACTGATGCAGATTTACATAATTTTATTAAGGCCATTAATAACTTTACTCCCCACCTTAAGTTTACATTTGAATATTCAACTGACCGTATAGAGTTCCTGGACGTCTTTGTACAGAGAGTGTTGGAAGATCATGTTAACACCGGGGTTTATAGGAAGAAATGCTACAGGAATACACTTCTATATAGAACTAGTATGCATCCACGTCATATATTCGATAACATAATGAAAGGACAGGGTATGAGAATCTCCAGGCTTAATGCATCACAGGAAGGATTCCAGCAAGAGATAGATAGTTTTAGACGCAGACTGTTACAACATGGATATCAACAGAGCGAGATAGAATGTAATTTAATGGACATATCTAGGTTAAGAATGGGAGAGCCACCCCATATTACTCTAACCAAACTAAAGAAAAACACCCTATAAGAAGTTTTAATAACCAAGTGAGAATACAAATGTATTATACTAATGATAGGAAGGATATTATAGATATCGTTAATAGACATTGGGGAATCTTAACTAGTAGCAAGGATATTGCACAGATAGTAGGAGCTAAACCTACATTTCAATATAAGAACAAAAGTAACCTCAAAAAATTATTATGTCATCGTGGAGAGGTATATGACAATGATTCATTCACAGGAACATATCCCTGTGGAAGATGTAATTATTGCAATTATATAGAAAGAGGTAACATATTCATACATCCGGACACACGACAAGCCTTCTCCTTTAAAGTGAATGCTACTTGCAACACTGAAAATTTGGTGTATTTAGCTACTTGCCAGGTATGCCAGGTGTTTTACGTTGGCAAGACCAACAGGGCACTTAGGACTAGGATTAGAGAACATCTTTATGCCATTAGAATTCAATATATGAACAATGCCTTAGCTAAACATACTAGCAGTCACGGTTCCCAACATACTTTTACGTTTATGGCTGTAGATAATGTTCTGCCTAGGATTAGAGAAGGTAACATTCGTAATACCACTGAACGGAGAGAGGTTAATTGGATGATGAGACTTAGGGCAGACAAGGGTAAGGGCCTAAATGAGAGAGCCTCTATAAAACCAATATTGAAGGCTAGGCGCATTAATTGATTATGATTATGATAAACTAAATTTCATAGGTGATATATTTATATATAAATATTTATTTAAAAATTTTTTTTATGATACTTAATTTATGAATTTAATAACTTAATATAATTTTCAAAAGTTAATAATAACATAAAAAGAGTAGCATAGGATTAACATTAGAGTTTGGCCATTATGGGCAGCATGTTGGTCATTTTTGTTAATCTATGTGACATTGACGCTGTTATTGTAGTTAGAACCCTACATTGTCTATTTATGTACTATTGAAATTAATATTAATATTGTATCAATATCAGTATTGTGGAGAGTTTATATTTCTTCAAGCATAATTCCATAGTAACAACGCTGAAGTAGTAGATGGATACACTCAGCATTCTATTATGTCTAGCATGCAGAAGTGAAGGTATATTTTTCAGACACCTAATAAATTAACAGCTGATATGTGAATAAGTAAGCAGGTTGGTAGTATGGTATGTACCTGCGAACCATACACATAGCTTTTCGTGAGCAGAATAGAACTTCTATTATATAAGGCTAGAGAGGTGCAGTATTTGCACTAGTTGAAGTTAGAGAAATTTTTTACTAGCTGCCTTTATAACTATGAAGTGATTGACAGCGATTATTAAGTGAAATATATTTTATCTGTTAATATTTATTAAAACAGATGTTTTTATTAATTTTATATTTCTGCTGAATGGTTGATGCGTAAACATTCTGTATTTTTATCAAAAAGTATTCAAGGATTACTGCATTTATGTTACGAGTGCAAGATTAATAACGGCATGAATTCATGTCTTGCTAATGTAATGTTGCATATCCTCACAGCGACGTTATTTTATTTTATTTTATTTTGTTTTATTTGGTTTAGTTTAATATATGTCGCCGTTGTGGTTTATATATACTTTTTATTTTTATAAAGTTTGTACATATTGATTTTTATTAATATGTTGCTGTTTTCATTAGGTCGCTTGTAAAGGATATTTACAATATGAAATTTATATATACTTAGGAACTTGTGAATACAAGATGTCCTTAGAAATGCTATGAACAAATATAAGATGAAATGTATAGCTTTAATGCTTTAATAGTAAATGGTTAATTGAGCATGTGATCTATATAAAAGCAAACAGGATAGCATTTTTAAATGTTAACGGTCTGACGAAGCTACTGTGAAAGCGCTTACCGATTTGTTTTAAGTAATAAACAGACTTTCTTCATTTCTACATGGTGGATTATTATATTTTTATGGTTCGTTGTTTGGATGGTGGATCTTTTTGGTTCGTTATGTGGATGGTGGATTTGTTTCAGTGATTAGTACATGAATGGAACATTAAAACGCCTTGGTTATCTCTCAGCCACAGTTACCATTGTATTTATCGGCTTGTATTTAGCGGGCAGAGAGAAATTTACACCGTTGGAGACGCAAGTTAATATATTTATCATATATATATATATATATATATATATATGCAGACATATGCACACACATACACACACACACACACATATATATATATATATATATATATATATATATATATATATATATATACATATGTGCATAGATATACACAGATATATACCTATGATAACATACAGCACTCAAGAAAGACATATGTTCAAAGGCCATGCCAATGGAGGTGGGGGGCCCAAGCAAGAAACGTGTAACACGTAGCATGAACTCCCCCCCAGCTGGACAGAGGAAACATGCAAACAAACCCACAAACAATGTAAACAATCCACTGCTTCCCAGACCACAGGCAAGATACAACCAGGGGGGGACACAGTGGACCCGTGAAGTCTAATCTTGGAACAGAGACAGGAGCGTCCCTTGTGGGACACCCCAAAAATTGACATGTTATAAGAGGAAGCCCGTGTGATGACCTATCAAGGTGGGGTGTGTACATACCAGGAATACAAGGGTGGGAAAGCCTGATGACCGATGGGTCGAGACAAAGTACGAGATGGGTCGTGTGAAGTGGAGAGTGGGCAGTGTGTAGTGGTGTGTTTAGACCTGACCTGCACCCAGAGTAAAGATCAGTGCTACAGAGGAGGTGCAGGTGGAGGAACTATGGGTAGATAATTATGGATGTAGGCATGCAGGTGTTTGCTGGAGTGGGTCTATACAGACAGCCCCAGGGATGTAAGCAATAGTGTTTATTGGGCAGAGGCGCCACCCAATGAGCAGCCGCACCCGCTATGAGTCCCACTGCAGTACAGTCTATTTTACATGGCAAAGAACAGAATAACCAGATGTAGATTTAAATATGTAGAGGTATGTGTGTGTATATCAACCCATAGCTACATGGAGATATACCTCTCTCTCTCTCTGCAGTACAAATGTACACATACAGAGACAGAATACATATAAATACCCACATATAGATATATACATATGCAGACACCCATACATCCATATGTCGTGAGATATATATATATATATATATATATATATATATATATATATATATATATCTATATATATATATATATATATATATATATATATATATATATATGTATACAGCAAAATATATATAAATATGTATCCATACATATACAGATATATATGTATATAGTTATGTAGATATATATATATATATAGATATATAGATATATAGATATATAGATATATATAAATAGATATGTGTGTAAATATGCACATATATATAGCTAGGATATGATACAGCAGTTAAGAATTACATATGTTCACAGGCCATGCAAATGGGGGTGAGGGGTTCAATCAACAAACGTGTAACACGTAGCATCAACTCCCCCCCCCCAGCTAGACCAGTGAAACATGCAAACACACAATAAAAGTAAACACATCACTGCTTCCCAGACAACAGGCAGGATACTACCAGTGGGAGAGACCCGCCAAGTCTTATCTTGAAACAAAGACACAAATGTCCTTGTAGGACACCCAAAAATTCAATGATTTTCAGGTTTCCAGCCATTACACTGATGTCCAGTGGCAGACCACGCATGTACCCGGTCTACAAGGTAGGGGAAGCCTGATGATCCATGGGGCGAGACAACATACTGGGTCCTGCAAAGTGGGGAGTGGGTAGTGTGTACTGGTGTGGCCAAATCCATCCTGCACCCAGAGTAAGGAAGAGTGCCGAAGAAGATGTGCAGTATGGGAACTATGGGTATATAATTATGGGCCTAGCTGTGTAGGTGTTGGCTGGAGTGGTTCTATGTGGACCGCCCCAGGGATGTAAGCAATAGTGCGCATTGGGCAGAGCCGACGCCCAACGAGCAGCCAAGTGTGGTACGAGTCCCACAGCAGCAAAGTCAAGTTTACATGGCAAAGGATGCTATAACCAGATGTGTTGTTGCAAGCCCACTAAATTACACCAAAGAACACTTTGTCACAACACCCCACTGTAGGCATATAAGCCAGACTAATTGGCATCACAAGGTAGTATTGCTGTCCAGTCCTCACAAGTGTCCCTGCTATACACTCAGATATTAGGTCTGTCTCTCTCAATCCCCCTGAAAACTGGTGAGTGCTGAAGAAAAGGTGGTGAATTGCCCTTAATAAATGATAGTAATACAGAGTTGTAGATGTTTCACGTCAGAAATCCTATATAAATCCACATTCCCTTATTCTGCAAATGTTTCAGGTTAATATACAAATATTTAGAAAATGTCCCTGATTGCCCCTGATTATGTGAGGAGTTGTCCCTGATTCTGTTGATGTTTCCTCCGATCAGTTGAGAGCTATGTTGCTGTCCTCACCCCCACCCAGGGGTGTGATTGTCCAGACCTACCCCCAAATGCAGGGTATATACACAGTTGTTGCTGTAAGGAATGCCCAGCTGTGGACCTTTCCGTCAGCCATCCTGCACATCCCTGGACATGTCACCTACTATCAGCCCCTCTGTGTGGCCCAGTAACACCTATCAACCCCTTTTGCATTCATAGTAATGTCCACAGTCACAAGTAGGTGACACCCTCCACACAACTATATTGGCAGAATCTGGAACCCCCAACCCAGGTGTATTATCGCAGCTGTCCCAGACTACACATGTAAAAACACATGAAGGGAAAACCCAAGCACACTTGGTTCACCACCTGGCAAAGTCTGCCACCACCCAACACTCCAGACCCCCTACACCAACTACTGACACTGACACCTCCTATCCTGCCTTGCATACATATCCCAACACCCTGCAAAACTGCACTATCGCACCCCCACCAATTAGTCGAACGGCCTACCATAAAGTTAAAATGATCCCCCCTCCACCTACCCGTCTACACCTCCACTATTCACATCTACTCTACAACACAGGTATGGCATATGTAAACCTAACCCGAATACCTGAGTGTAAGCTAACCAGAAATGCTAAACCGGAATTCCACTTAACCTTACACTGACCTTCGTGAACAGTCATACCTGACATGTACACCTGACTTAAGCATGTATAAAACCTACATGTACATGAAGTAGCACGGGGGTATGCGGCAGCAAGCAGGAGTATGCCAGTGTGGGGGGCGGTACTCAGTTTAAGAAAAGTAGAAGCAAACAGGTTTAAGAAACTGTAACCAGAGGTTAGCAGTGCTTACCATCACACAAACCCGCTCAAACCCACGTTTCCTGCCCAGCAACAAAATAAACTGCCGCTGCAAGGCTCGAACCCAGGACACTGTACACTATAGTCACCCACTAAACCATCATAGCAATACAGATGAATGAGGTATCAGCAAACTAATCCTCACCACAGGTAAATCAAAACAAAGATGTGAAATGAATCTATGTACAGTGTGAAGTGGTCTACCTTGCTACATAACATAAATATGTGAACTGGACTACTGCAGTAAGCATAGATGTGAGGTGTTATTGTAATAAAGTGTAGAAGTCCCCAGGACCCTATACAGTGTATGTACACATGAATCACAGATACCAGACACATAAAACCTGTAATGAAGAATAAATTACTGCCAGATAGCAAATATAGTGCAAATTAACTATTAAGCAATGCTAACCACAGCACAGCTCAACTAAGTAAGAGTAAGCAATGTGTAGGGGAGCTAATCCAATCTGCCTACCGGTATACCCCTATAAGCACTGCCAACCTTAGGTAAGCAGGTGTGCCCCTAGATTAGCCTCTTCAAACCTGGCCAATCACAGAAAATTGCAGGTAAATGGCCGTATATAAATCACACAGGCGGGAAAACGTTCCATAAGTGGTGGTAGCTTCCTACTGCAGGCAGAATGGCCAGTGTGGGTGAAGGCACTCATTTTAGAGTACAGCACTGGTGCATCCAGGAGTCAAAACTCATGGTATGACTCTTGGTACAACACCATGAGGAGATACCACTGCAGGGCTAGTACCAGGTCTCACAGTAATAAAATGGAGGCCTGGGACAGTCCTGCCCATGACCTCACCAGTGCCACAGGTATCCCCCGGGCTGGTGAGCAGGTAAGGCATCACCATACTGACCTAAAGTGGTGGAGGGGGGATGTACTGGAACAGTGGATCCAGCAGTCTTGGCAGATGGCTAATGTCCCAGTATTTTAGTAACTACTCTTTCCACTAAGTAGTTAAGAATTGACTAGCTTGTGTATACTATGGATAGGCATGGCTACATATCACTGTATACCACCAACATCTGCAGAAGAGCAGGCTGTGAAACAGCAAGCCCATGATGCTAGGTTGCAAAGGCTGCATTGTAAGGCAGGTTAATATTCCTCTTCATGTACTGTCATAACAAATAAATATAAGAGCATTAGAAAGTGTTGTACCAGTAGGAATACATGTGCAATATTCTGTGAATAATAGTATAACCCCTGGAGTGCTTCTGTGTACTCTTCTGTCATATGTAGTTGAACTGTGTAAATAGTACTGCTGTATTAAGCAGTGTTACCCACGCTGTGGTATGCAGATAAAATGTGTATGAAGGTCTGTATAACAATGTTGGATGTGCCAAGAGGTCAGTCATATTGTACAAGTGAGGGAGATGTAGATAGAAGACAGTAGAGAGCGTCACATCAATTCCCTGATGGCACAGTGTACTGTGATGTTAACTATAATTCTGTTGTCACACACAGCAGGGGTTTGAATCCAGGAGTGCTAGTAAGCTGTATGCATAATCGTACCCCACAACTGTACGGATTTTGTTACAATATTCAGATAGAAAGCTGTATGTATAATTACACCCAATAACTGTACAGAATAGGCTACAGTGTTCAGATAGACAGTTGTATACATATTCATACCCCACAACTGTTCCAGTTTGTCCAGTATGTACAGATAAATGGCCCATATTACCAGTCTGGTACCCGGTCCCCCTGAAAAAACAGTGTGAGGAACCCAGAAATGTAGGCAGCTGTTAATGACATATAACAGCAAGTCAAATGTGTACATAGTCATAGAATGTGTAGGAAAAACAAACCTGTCCTTGTAGCACCTCACCCAAAGTGTATGACAGCAATACACAACATATGTTGCATTAACACCTGCATCTTGTCACATTTGTATGTAAGACACAGGTCGTGTATATAATAATCTATAAACATACCAGTGTACAATATAAGGCCATTGGGTAGTGTAATAATACTTGTGAGGGGAAGATCACCGCAGTGACTAGGATTATCGTGAAAACTATACCTATGCATGCTGTTATAACTAATTCTGAATGCTGTTGACTGTTACTAACCCATATCTGCCATAAACCGACGACAACACAGCTCGTATGGAAAGGCCGGTCCCAGCGGACCCACCTGTCCCACCCCAGCTGGCCGTGGCTCCGGGCACCAGCACATCTGGGGCTCAGCCTGGGACCTCCACCTCTGTAGGCATTCCGCCACCTTTGGGAGGAACTGCTGCAGGGGATGGGGCTCATCCCCCCTCGGAGCAGGCACGGAGGGCAACCTGTCACCCATCAACAGGTCCGGGCCATGGTGCATAGGGAGCTTGATCTGGAGTATTGAAAGCGGCTATGCCAGCTTGAGGGCCAAGTGGCACTATTAGTAAGTGAGACTGCCCCTCCTACACAGCCCCCAGAACAGCCATCTTTGGAGCCGTGAAGGTGCAGTGGTGACTGGCCATGGGTGGGGACCTCAGTCCCACTGTTTCCAGTTGGGGGCTCATGGGCTTGCGACTTCCAGACACCCCTCCCCGTACAAAGTGTTTACCCCCCACATGTGTCATATACCGGCCCTGTATGCATCTTGTGTGTCTTGTCTGTTAACCTACACCCAACCTCCCTCCCCAAATATACCTACTACCCCTCCCCAACATCCCACGATCTCCTGAACAAAAAAAAAGGGCAATCTGTTCCCACAACAAAATCACGGCACAAACATAGCTGTCCATTTTCCACACATGTCCACAGGACACATGTATTCTGGTCTATTTGGCATCACAAAGAATATATGCTGTCTTCACCCCTCCACCAGGGGTTTGAGGGTCCAAATGAAGCTGCAAATATAGTGTATATGCACAGCTGTTGCTGTAGAAGAAATGGGCAGCTATAGATCTTTCACATACCCTTCCTGCACATGCCTAGCTATTTTCCCTACTGTATTTCCCTGTTTGTGTCCCATTTTTCACCACTTTCCTATTAACCCCTTTTACTTTGATTTCAAATAAATTAGCGTGGGGGTAAGCAGCAGTCAGCACTTTTAA